>NW_024868237.1:66668-135837 GCF_013358625.1 Macadamia integrifolia | reverse complement strand
TTTTTTTAATATTTTATAGAATTGCCCCAGGGACGTTACTCACACACAAGAGGGGAAAATGGGGATGAAAGGAAAAGGGGGGGGGGATGCATGTGACCGGAATTGATCCCTAAATCACAAACTTTATGCCTACTCTATCAACATAGGTTGTAACCAGTGCATTATCCACTCGAATCACAAAACAAAAAAAAAAAAGAAAAAAGAAAAAAGAAAAAAGAAAAAAGATTGTAATTGATATAATAGGCTGATTCTACTTGGAAATAACAGGTAATCAATTCCTAGTAATGTTAGGACGATTCAAATGGGAATAAATAGAGAGAGGCCGATCCGTACGACTCAAAATCCATTTTTATTCTTCCCAAAAGAAAAATTCCGAATGGAAATGAGAATTCTAGTTATGGAAGTAGGTGAAGGAGGAGAGAGAGAGAGAGAGAGAGACGAGAAGAAGAAGAGATCTGGAAAATGTGGTTTTGCTTGAGCTATCACCAGCTCACCGTTGATAATTCAAAATCGGATTTATCTACTTACTTCTGAAATGTGTTGTAATTAGGGGTGTCAATTCCTAAATCGAACCGGTAAAATTGGCCGAATCAAACCGATAACAATATGGACCAAATTGAACCGAAACCTTATTAGTTCGGTTCAGTTTGGAGTATTGCAACCCCAAAATCAAATCGAACCGCACCAAAAACCGGATGAACCCGAAACCAAATCAAAACTGGCTCAAAACTCGGATCAAAATTGAAACCAAACCGGTAAGAAACCGAAACAGTCCAAAATTCATTAAAAAAAATCAAAATTTACATAGTTTTGTATATATTTTTATGGAAAGTCGAATCCAAATTGGACTAAAAACCGAAACCAACCCGGTTACAAATCGATTTAAGAAACCGAAACCAAACCGAAACCAAAATTTCCTTATTGGTTCAGTTTCGATTTCAGCTTTCCCACATCAAAATCGACTCAATCCGGACTAAAACCGAACCGGACCGACTGATTGACACCCCTAGTTGTAATCCACTTATCCCACCCTGACGGCGTGAAATTACTGAAACACGTTGACGTTATATCACTGACAAACGAATCCAATGCCTTCAATCAAAGACTCAAAATTAAAAAAGGATTATTAATAACCACCCCATTCCAAGGTTGTTACAACTGAGAAAAGTCATCACAGCGTATCTTCCGTTCCCATTTGGGGTCCACTTTAAGCTCTATAAATCCCATGTACCCAACAACAGAATCGATGTGCCAAAGAAACAAACCCATTACCTCTCTCTCTCTCTCTCTAGCGATTCGATTTGGGCTATTCTCTATGGGTATTAACTGGGTACTAATTCTTGCTGGGGTACTTCTCTTTTGTACTGCCGAAGCCATTGTGTCCATTGATGTCCATAAGGCCAAGGATCTCCTTCGTTTGGGCTATCATTACGTTGACGTTAGGTATATATTATGGATTCTCTCTCTCTCTCTCTCTCTCTCTCTCTCTCTCTCCCTCTCTGTTGGAGAAAAAATATTTGATCATATGTTTATGTTTTACTGGGTTTGCTTGAATGAAAAGGACGGCAGAAGAGTTTAATGAAGGCTATGTAGATTTTGAGAAGGTCGTGAACATTCCTTACATGTTTAGCACTCCAGAAGGTAATCTTCTATTCCTTTTGATCTAGAGCTTCTTCTTCTTTCTTGCTCTTGTCTTTGAACCTTTTATAGCTAGTGAGGAGCAAAAGATATAGTTAATTTTGTATTATTTTCTTGTTGGAAATCAAAAAATACAGGAAGGACAAGGAATCCCCAATTTCTGGAGCACGTTTCATCCGCTTTCAACAAAGATGATCGTATCGTAGTGGTAACCCCATCTTCATTCTTAAAAGTACATTGTTATGGGAAAAAGAAATCTGTCCGGGAGTGTGGGCATAGTCCCTCTCTCTCCTCTTTCTGTGAAAGGACTTCTCCACCCCTTGTTTGAGAGGGGAGGGAGATAGACATAAGGAGTGCTAGGTAGGTTGCACATCCGGACAGAAAATCATTTCTTATTTGTTACTTTGATTTATATTCATTTCCAATCAATTTGTGGTCAGTTCTCAAAGTGCATAATAAAATGCTTCAAAGAAAGTTATAGAGCAATCCCATCTTTTCAGTTTGACGATATGATTGGAGTCCTGGAATAGTGAATATCATCATTAATTGATCTCATCTTCTATTTGCTGATAAAAACATTTTTTCTCAATCCAATCAACAGTCCAAATCCCATGGAGTAAGAAATTCTTTCTTTGCTATGGCTGAAGAGAAACGAGTGTGAATCAAGTCCTTGTATGAGAATCATTTTCGTACGGTGTTTGATCCACACATGGAATTTACTGAAAATAAAAACCAATTAAAAGATAAGAGAGACTAAGTAGAGTCCAAGTGTGGATCAAACACCATACGAGAATTATTCTCATACGAGTACATGATCCGGACTCAAGAGAAACTCAGTCTAAAGGCTTCGTAAATGAGTGAAATTTTGTTTTGGATTGGATATTGCCAGACTATAATAGATTGTACTCCTTAGTCAAACTATACATTATATATTAGTTAAGCCGCGAAAGTATCTCTAGACATTCACACCTAAAAATTTTAAACAATATTAATTTAAGACCATTTTTAAATGAAATGATAGGAGGTTTAACCTCTTTCAAAAAAGAAAAAAACAATGTTCTACTAAGAGGAGAAAAAAAAAAAAAAAAAAGGCTACAATCTTTGTTACGACAAGATTGTCCCTTTCAAATTATATATATATATATATATATATATATTTAATGCACATACAAACTTCTTGTTACCCTTGTTAGTGTTGCAAAACATTTACTAGATCTCATGTTGGAATGTGTATCATTTGTATGAATCAATGATTTCTCAACTGCATTAAAGGATTTGTACATAGTCATCTAACTATTCGTTTTTAAATTGTACAGGGTTGTCAGCTTGGGATTAGATCAGTTTCTGCAACCACAGATCTTGAGAACGATGTAAGTTTCATCCCCTTTAGAAATTTCCGTAGTGACTAGAAATTGGTCAAAAGATCTTTGAGGCAAAACAAGAGGATAAAAGGAAGAAGAAAAAAAAAGAGAGTTATTCTCCATGCTAGTAGTGTGAGATACCGCACCAATAGCAACACAAGGAATGACATATATGAGACCATGATCAAGAGAGGAGAGAAAAAAACAATAATTAAACCCATAGGAGAAGGCATAGGATACATTGGATGTGTGAGAAAATTAGGTTATGAAGATCTAAAGTCCAAACAGATTTTAGATAGAGTACTTTTTTATTCATTTTCCAAAGTAGGAAACTAATTGAGAAAAGAAAAAAGAAAACATTTTATGACTTCTTGTTCTCTTGATTGTTTTGAATTGTAGGGTTTCAAGGATGTGAGGAACATGGAAGGAGGATATAAAGTGTGGGTAGAGAATGGCTTAAGTGTGAAGAAACCACATCATGAGGAGCTCTGATGAAGCTTTGGCTAAATAATTTAGTCTCGGTACTCCAAATACGAACCATAATAAAGCCGTAGCTAATTTAGTTATTCTGATCCTATCAAGGGTGATCATCCCTCCTATCCTCTCATTTTCAAGTGAAGCTCAATTTTGTTAAGCTATGAATAAGCATTTATGTATGAGAGTCAGCTTATCTTAATAAATTATCCTCAGATTTAAAAATCATCCTCTCTTAAACGTTTTGAAAAAAAAATCACAAAGGATTTGTCACTTGACTAGTCTCAGTTATTTTTTATTTTTGACATCATGCATGGATGCAGGAGAGGATACACCAGCACGGATTTGGATCCATTGTGGTGCAACATGGTGTCCGGCGTGCATCCAACGTTTAGAAACGCTTGACCGCCTTGGACTCTGTATCATGGCGTTTCTGGTGGTTGAATGTGCACTAGACACTGTGTTGTGCCACAGAGGAGTCCAATCTCACTAACACCTTCTAATACTACGGAAAAATGTATAGTATTAAGGAAAAGAAAGAAATATAAAAGAAAAGGCAACCCCTCACCTGTTTTTAGATTGGGGGTTTCCTAAAACCAAGCAGGATAAGCCCCACAATCAAACATAACACATAAAAATTGAAAACACCAAAAGTATTAAGTCAAGAAGTAAATCTGATGAGTTGCATTCCCATTGACTAGAGAAATCAGAAGGATGACCTACATATTGCTTGTTTGAAAATAAACTATAAAATCCACTGGTTGGTTCAGTCCTCGCCAAACGTGCTTGAATTCTTTCTGAACAGAAGCCTTTGAAATATGCATTATCATACTCTTCAAGAATTGAGCTTCTCAAGGAGTTCGGATCAGGTCTTCGTACGATGTCTGATCCATACTTAGAATGCATTTAATCTCTTTCTTCTTACAAGAGATTGAGAGATAAGTGGATTCCAGTTGTGGATCAAGCACTGTATAAGAATGATTTTCGCACGAGAACTTGATCCAAACTCCTTCTCGAGGGCTTTTGATTACCCTTAATCATATCTATAGTCAATTTTGAGTCTAATCGAATAGAAATTTACATGATGCCCTTATCGATGCAAATAGATTTGCCACGAAAAATGGCTTGCAATTACATATTGAGCACATATCTAGAATCTCCTAGACCAACAAAAGCAAAAACAGGAAATCCTTTAACGTACATCACGTACAATTCCACCATATGAAGTTCTGTCTTGGCAAAATGCACCATCGCAATGGAGAGCCACTAAACCATGAGGAGGGTTGAACCAAGAGCAAGTTTTAGGGATTTTAATAGTCCAAGGAATCTGTAATCCCTAACTATCAACGAGGAATTGAATGATTAGCATTGTGATCATGACAAGTTGGAAGAGGAAGCGACCCACATCTCAAAATAACGTTCTTCTTGATCTCCTTCACAATCTGAAATCTGGTCTTGGTTATATTTTGGAATAACCTGAAGTTCCTTTCACGCTTAACATGTTCTACATTTGCACAAAAGACCAATTTCTCTATCATCCGAGTATGATTTTCTTTCATTTAAATCATACTCTTGACCCATCTCACCACCCCATAATTGAAGTAGGCTTCCTTCCATATTGTGAACATAAGGAGATATCTCTCTAAATAGCATCAGTAAATAGACAATCAAATAGAGATGATCATGGCTCTCTTTTCCAGCCCAACAAAATGCACAATTTGATCTTACATCAACATGTCTTCTAATGAGCTGATCCTTCACTCGTAGAGCATTGACATTGGCTCTCTTTCTCTCTCATGAAATGATCTCACTGTCCTCCCATACACGAAATCATTTCATACGCCTCATTGGTGCAATTTTCTATGCACCTGTTAGAGAACTCTCTCACTTAACACATTGTCATTTTTATTTAAGAGTATTTAGAATGAATGACATACAGAAGTGAATCATTGAAAAGGAGGAGAGTTTTCTATTCGGTTTGGTTACCTATTATAGTGTTGAGAGCACCTTGTAGGGACTCATTGAGCTCGGCTATCTGGCCATCAAGCTCCTCCTTGAGCTCCACCACTTGGCCTTTGAGCTCCTTCCCATTTTGTTCCGCAACATCGAGGCACCCCTATGGCTCGGCCAATGCTAGCTCCCCTATAGCTAAACGAGGCTCCATAACAACACCAACGTCCAAGGACTTGCCTTCGCTCCTTTGCTTCCTTATGTAGGTGTTGGTCTCTATTCCACGATTTTGAATAGCTTGTCTCCTACCCACAAGCTTGGCTCCCTCGCAATTAAAGCTTTGATACCACAACTATCACGGTGTTTGAGATTTAAAATGTAACCGCAAGCGTACGGATCAATGTAGCTGCGGGTCGAACACAGGGAGAGCAGCCACTTTATTTTTTTATCTTTTTTAATAATGCGAAAGTGAATCGATTAATGATTGTGATCTAATTCTAATTACCGTCCTAAACATATATATATCTAAAATAACGTCCTAACCATTCGTCATCTAAGAATTTAAAGACGCAAGCCACGCAATTAAAATTAAATAAATAAATAACTGAAAATAAACAATCCACGCAATTAAAAAAAATAAATAAATAAAGGAAAAAAATGCTGAAATAAAAATAAAGTAAAAGAAAGGGGATAAAGCTAGAGAGAAACTCAC
Source organism: Macadamia integrifolia (assembly GCF_013358625.1). NCBI lineage: Eukaryota > Viridiplantae > Streptophyta > Magnoliopsida > Proteales > Proteaceae > Macadamia > Macadamia integrifolia. The sequence continues at coordinate 129,702 of NW_024868237.1, read as the reverse complement.
AAGTAAGTTTCTCTACTTAGCCCGAGGGATGCATCATAATATGAGCTTCCCTACTTGACCAGAGAGTCACTCTTACAAGGATTACTCTACTTAGCTTTAGGGAAAGGGAGACAATTAAAATAAAAACAATAAATTGATGGTTCTATGGCTAGGAGGGGCAAAGCCAACACATACACTAGCCATGAACCTTGGGGGAAAGGGATAGCAATAATGTAACGACTGAAAATAAAAATCCTAAATTAAGAAATAAAGGGTAGTCAGAAGAGGGAATGAGAGGGGGAGAGAAGACTACTGAAGGAGCCTACTTACTTGAATCAATGCTTGAACTTGAAAAAAAAAAATTTCTCCACGGCTCGTGATCTTGTCACATAAATCTAAGCCTATAACTATAACTTAAAAAATTACAACTCAATTGCATAAATCATAAACATAAAAATGCTAAATAAGAATAAAAGAGTGCTTTCATTAATTGACCTTAAATAACTATTACAAAAGTGATTAAAGCAAAAATAGAGAAGAACTAAAACTAAAGAGTGAGAGAGGGAGAGAGAGAGCAACTAAAAAAAAAAAACTAGAAGAATAATGAATTGTCTCTCCTCCTCTTACATGAGTTGTATTTATAGGGAATGGGGAGGTAGGGTTTTATAGGGAATGGGGAGGTAGGATAACAAATTTCTCTTTCCTAAAAGAGAGAAACCCACAATTGATAGTAAGATCTTTTGAGTCCAAAAATGCTAAGATGGAGGAGAGAGAAGAGAGAAATAAACTTGGAGAAATTTCCTATAATTTTTTTGCTTATTTTCTTTCCTTTTTTTTCTAATTTATTTCTCTTATTTTTCTCCCTCCAAGGGACGATTTTCTTCTTGTTTTGTGTGATTTGGACAATATTTTGGTGATGATGTGGAGGAGAGAGAAGATTTTGACAATCTTTATTTCTCCCTTTTTTATTTCTTTCCTTTTTTTTTCTTCTCTTTTTGCGCAGGAACCCTTCCACGGTTTTTCTTGCTTCTAATTTGATGTGGAAATCCCCTCCATGCCTTTAGTGCTTTAAGTGAGTGAAAAACAAAAAATCTTCAACAAAATTCTCTAAAAAAAACAACCACGAGATTCGAATTTTTTGCACACCATAGCTCACCAACTACACTAGGTAGTTGTTACCAAAAATGAATCTTCAATCACTTAAGGATGTGGTCCATCGATCCTTGTTGGCATTTGGAGTATTCTTTGTGCCTCTAAGACAATTGCAAACGGGCTAGTTCTGCATCTTGGTTCAGTTCTGATCCATTATTATCTTTCTGGCCTGAAAAGAATAATCACTTGTACGAGTAACCAAACGAATGCGTACTTTTAATTGGACATGTCCATCTTGCTCAGAATTTTGTCCTCTTCGCAACCATGAAAAGAAATAAGACATTTTTACGTGTAAAATTAGAGATATAACACCCGATAGTCCTTAAGGCCTTGAAAATATAAAACCTGCAAAAAGAGAGTAAAACCCAAGGTAGCTCCATTCTAAATATGTAAAATGCATGTTTTATTACCCTAGATTTCACACATAAATGTGCTCATCACACGGCCTTAGACCTTTTTAAGCAACAGCGCCAACACTTAGCACTCCTACTAGTACTAAGTCAGCCTAACTACACTCCTTAAGGGGTTTGGGAAAAGAATAAATGAACACAAGAGTGAGTTTAGAAAGAATGGATTTGTATTGCATTTAGAAAGCTTAAGTACAAGGCTTAAGAACTCGCTTGCTTGGTGCATTGGTCTTTTGATTGGTGTTTGGTTGGTGCCTTTGCCAAATGAGACCACCTCTATTTATAAACACCCCAAGTTACAATGAATGACTAAGATATTTACATATGTCCTCCATCCAACAGTAAGGAATGAGACTAGAAGCTTTCCACCTCTTTAGTGGAGAACTCTAAAATTTTCCCTACAAAATATCTCTTACAAATACCTACTCTCCTACAAAATATCTATGGTTACTACCACATTGTAGAAAATTCTAGAAGCTAGACCTTACTTAGCCCAATGGCCTAAGTCCATGGGCTTGGTGAGTGTAGGCCTGTGGGTCTATGTTGGGCGGGTCGTGACACTAGGTTACCTATGATAGTTTATGCTTTATATTAAATGTTTTCAAACTCAATATTATCCAAGTGGGGAAACAAAATAAAGAATGTTTTCTACCTGAAGTGTAGCCTCCGCTAGCGTTCCCTTTTTTCTATCTTTGTTTCCATGAAATGACTCTTTTATCCCTTATTGATTGAACCAATAGGAAATGCTCATTGGCTATCGCCTGTTTACATAACCTCAGCTGCCAAACAAGAAATACCCTCTCCAAAATAAATTACAAGTTGTATTGTTATTACCATATAGAGTTCAATAATATTTTAGAAGAGAAAAAGACTCACAAAGGGTCGCAAAATGACCAACCGCCCCCTATTGCATGCCCCGTGCGTTGCCCCATTGGCTGGGGCATGGGCATAGGCTGCACACAGCCTGACAACGATACTTTTCAATGTGGCATCTACGGTGAGAACTAAAGCTACATTCCCTTTACTTATCAAGTATCAACCGCATGAATAAAACATAACTCATATGCTAATAATAATAATAATAATAAAACATAGCTATGTCACCTCATTAATCATAAACTAATAACTAAATCAAACATCACTATCTCTTTTTATTATTATTATTTTTTGATAAAAAAAAACGATTATTCATTAAAACAAGCAAAACTCATAGGTGTCTAAAATCTAAATGTCTAATTACAAGATTCCATCAACCACATCACTATCTTAATCATACACTAACTAAAATAAATCTTTCTCCATGAAATTGAAGTAAATTAATCATGTACACGAATAATCGACTCCCAAAACTGCAATTATCACATGTTATCCCATGATTTCACATAACAAGTTTTCTCTCAAAAAAAAAAAAAAAAAAAAAAAAAACTATTTTTATTCAACAAACATTTAAGGAGAAAGTTTTTCACCGCTTCAAGTGAGGAAAACGTAAATCCATTTATGCTTTGTCGGTTGACCCTTGTAATAAAAAGTCTCTAATATCCCCATTGTTCTCCAATAGATTGATATATATATATATATATATATACTATTCGAACTAGGGTTGTCAATTATAGATCTGATCGGGATTGATCGTTTAAAGCCCGAACTGGCCCTGACTAATGCAACCTGACACGTTTAATAGTAGGTCATTCCAAATGCAAGCGTGCTACCCAATGGGCAACCCAACCAGGACTGACTGATCAATAGCCCATCATGTATAAATCTCATTTATATCTTGTAAAGAGCTTGTTTAGAGTCCGTTTACTAAGTTCAACACTATTTAAAAACTATTTAAAATCTGATTATAGCATATTTAGAGTCCGATTATAGTTCATTTAGAGATAAATGTATCATTAGCCCATTTGAAGCTTAAATAAATCCTGCAGCCCGAATAAAGACCGACACCCAAATGATCATTTATAAACAGGATCATGCCTAATATATAAGGACTAATTACTTATACGGGCAGGTCATGATGTAAAGTGCTAAAGTGAAAAAATCTAATTAGACCCAACGAAAAACAGTCCAACCCGACCGATTGGCATCCCCTAAATTTTCCAACACTTCCAAAAGGGATACCGTGGGCGAAGGAAAACTGCCTCCCAACTCTTTCCTGTAGAAACATTTTGCCCCTTATACGCTGAATCAAATTTGGGACTTTGGAGTCCTTTGTATGTTAGGAAAAAAATTGTATTTTCTAGGGTTATAATGGTAAGTTCAGACCAAAAACGCAGACATGAGTCTTCTTTTATCCCTTGGAAATATTTTATGGGCATTCGCTTTGGCATCCGAAATTACGCAAAGCCAGACCAAAACCAGAACGGCCATTCTGTATTTTCATCATTATCATCTTCTTAAAATCAAATCTTAAGACCCATCGTCATCTTCGCCAACCGACCTTCCCACCGAACAGCTTTTTAATGCATTACTAGTCAACAATGAAGACAAAACCAAAACAAAATTTCATTTCTATTCCTTTCTTCACTAACTAGTCTACCCATCTCTCTGTTTCTCTTCCTCTTTTTCTCTCTCTAAATCTGTAATGGGCAGTACAGATGAACCCAAAACTCCAGCCTCTCTCTACGATCCCTCCTCACCTTCTCACCCTCTTCTCTCCAAGTCTTACCCTTCACCTTCGACAGAAGAAAGCGGGAATGATTCAAATGATGAACAAAACCAGTACCCTCAGATCACCTTCAACTATGGCCCCAGGCGTTTCCAAGACCTCCCTTTCATGGTACTCTTTATTCTCTTCTCCTTGTTAACCTTCGCTTTTGGCATTTTCTGTGTTGCTCACCGGAACCCTAATTCTTCGGAGGTATCTTCTTTTGTCTATGACTCTAACACCACCTCCTGTATCAAGCAATATTTGTCGGCTTCACCCGTTGGATTTTTCTATCCAATTCTTAATTTCCGATCCTTTTCGTATTATGTTTCGTCTTCTTATTTTCTGAGTGATCTGATTTGGACCCTTGTAATTACTTTGATTTTGAGTGTGCCCTTAGCTTTGGGACTTCTTTGGTTACTGAGACATTACACCAAGCAAATCGTCTACGTTTCCCTTCCCTTCTTTCTCGTAATTCCCGTTTTCTTCAATGTGTATTGGTTCGTGGCTTGTACTGTGAGTTCGAGTTGTCGCGATGCTTTCCCCTTAGCTTACCGGATTCTAGTGCTTGTGTTTGTGTTCCTGATTATCGGCGTGATTGTGTGGATTCTTGTTGTGAATTGGCATCGTATTGAGTTGACAGTGAGAATCATTTCGGTTGCATCTGATGCCCTTGCCAGGAATATGGGGTTGTTCGGAGTTGTTCCGAGTATGACTCTTGGGCTTGTGGTTTATATCGTGCCGATTGTAGTTTTTTTGGTGTTTGCCCGGCTGAATGGGAAGATTGTCCCTCATGTCAGTAAAGAATCAGTTGAAGGGTATTCCTGCGTTTGGAAGTATGATAGTTGGGTGCCCGCATACTATACGTTGGCAATTCTCACATTGTTGTGGTCTGCTGCAACCATGGTGGAAGCTCAGGCTTATGTGATTAGCGGGACTATTGCGCAATGGTACTTCTCAAAAGACCATTCGCCCCCGAGACGAAGTTTAAGGAACTCTTTAAGGTGAATTCTTGCTCTTGTTCTCCTTGTCAAGAGTCAATTGAATTTCCATGGTTTTGTTTGAAAAGTTTAGGGTGCCTTTCATCACCGAAATTTTTAAATTGTAGATCTCTGTTGTGGGTAGTCGCAATGTTCTCATTACATTAGAAGCATTTTTCTTGGTCTGGTCAACAAGTTCATGAGCTCGGAAAGTTTAAGTTTATAGTTAGAGAGAGTTTAATATGGCGAGTGCTTAGGAGATTGATAAGAGTACCTACCCACAACCCGCTGATTCTCCTCCTTCAAAGAAATTTTAAGTTACTGACTAGGCCCTGTATGTTATGAGCCAAATAAGAACGGAACGTTAGCTAGCTTCGAGGGTAGCTTTCCTCCTTGAAAAAGAGAGAGAGAGTAACGTTAATGTATTGATATCCTTTTCTTCCTCCAATCCCTTACATATATACTCCCTCAATTACCTATACCCATCTGTCCTTAGCACTAACAGAATACCTTCCTTTATGATCCTAACAGAATTGATTCCCTCATATCCACATCCTAACCATTTACACGCAACCACCCAAGGCTGCAGGTCGTCTCCTTGTCGTTGTGATCGGCATGCGGTTTGTATGGACATGGCCAACGTGGGCGTGAGAATCTCTACACGTTTCTCATCACGCATGTGGTTCGTATCACTGTACTTCAAATGCACATGCAGTCCCTCAATAATTCTCCTTTTAAGACCAGTTTTTTGTACAACCTCCACTGGATATGGTCAGATGTTGGTGGTAACTTCACAAGATCTGTAAAAGACCAAAAGATAATAGATTCAACGCATTATGTGTTAAAAGAGGAAGAAAAAGAAGGCGCAGAAGTCTTGGGGGCTAGGAGCTTATCTAAGTGTGTCGTATTACAGCATATGGTTCTCTATAAAATACTAATTCAGTACTAATACTCTGTATATTACTACAAACACTTGTTACTTCTGGTGATGGCATGGTGAGATGGATGCAGATTTTCAATATTTCAGGTGTTATCCACTTATCCCTAATTGGAAACTATCTTATAGAAGATTTTACTCTATTACGGGAAAGAATATAACGAGTCATAGATTGTTCTTAAGCATTGATTCTACAATGTCAGCCTTATATTACAAACAGGTTTCTTCTAATTAATTGGAGGATTTTATGGACAAATCAATTTCAAAGGTGCAGTTATGGCTATGCTTTAGCTGATTCCAGAAGGTATTTGATTGACTACCCAAAGATGGGTACTTTATAAAGAAAAACAGCTCCATTGATGCTCTTGTGAAAACAGTCTCTAGAAATATAGAAATGTTAAAGCGAAAAGGGGGGCGGGGGGGAAGGGGAGAGAATAAGAAAAGAAAGACATAAGCCAGTAGAAATTCAGATCCTTGATGGGTGCATACCAGTTCCATATTAAGGCACGTGAAGGTAGATCTAAATTTGATGATGTAGCATCAACACATTGGAAGCTTCGTATACAATATAAGTGAAAATGGGTTCAGTGTAATTTTTCTCATGGGGAAAGTAGAGGCAAGGCCACAAGGGCCTACAGGAACGACAAGGGCCTACAGGAACGGATTTCAGATTGGTTCCTAAATTTATTGAGGGAAAGAGAAAATGAGGATGATTCAAGCTGTGATGTTCCACCACATAAGTCTGATACAGTACACTCATTATCATAGCATGTGGGAGCATAGTTCTAGGTCTGGTCAACAAGTTCATGAACTCGGAAAGATTAAGTTTATGGTTAAAGAGAGTTTAATATGATGAGCACTTATGAGTTTGATAAAGAGTACCTACCCGTTGATTCTTCTCCCTCAAAGAAATTCCAAGTTACTGGCTAGGCCCTGCAGATCAAATGCACCTGCAGTCCCTCAATTATGCTTCATTTAAATTTCTGTAAGACCAGTTTTATGTACAACATTCATTGGATATGGTTAGATATTGGTGGTAACTTCACAGGATTTGAAATTTGAGTGTTCTAAAGGTTTTTAGAACGTAAAAGACCAGAAGATAATAGGTTCATTGCATTATGTGTTAAAAGAGGAAGAAAAAGAATGAGCAGAAGTCTGGTGGGCTAGGAGCTTATCTAAGTGTGTCGTATTACAGCATATGGTTCTCCATAAAATACTAATTCAGTATCATCCTCCATATCTTAGTATAAAAACTTGCTACTGCTGGCAATGGCATGGTGTGATGAACACAAATTTTCAATATGTTAAGAGCTATCCCTAGTTGGAAACTGACTCCATTATGGGAAAGAATATAGCAAGTCATAGATTGTTCTTAAACTTCGATTCTGTAGTGACGCTAGTGCCTGCCTTATATTACAAACAGGTTTCTTATAATTAGTTCGAGGATTTTATTAACAAACCAATTTCAAAGGTGCAGTTGTGGCTATGTTTCCTGATCGGTGATCCAGACGGTATCTCCCCGTGGCCTTTCGCCTATGAAAGCGTCCTTCCTTCTAAATACCCGGGCATCCATCCAATGCATTCTTTTTTATACAGTGCGGTGCACCAAACACCAACCCAATCTCGATGAATAAAAGAAAAAAAGTACGACCAACGGAATAAACAACTCCTTCGGAGCTTGACGTGAACAGCCGCTTTCTGTTAGTTTTAGTAAGATGTGGATACGATCCTTAGAATTGACATTGATTCCAAAAGATATTTGATTGACTACCCAAAGATGGGTCTTTATAAAGATAGACAACTCTATTCATGCTCTTGTGAAGACACTCTCTAGAAATATAGAAATGTCTAAGTGAAAAGGAAAAGAAAAGAGAGGGGGGTAATGCAGGAATAAATTACAAGAAACTACCTCAGCAATTTATAACCCCAAACAATACAAATAGGACCAGGAAACAAAGAAATAAGACCTTCAAATAAACCCCCAAGGACACAATACCCATATAGGAGCAAAACCAGCCCAAAACACAACCCGATAGGAGAGAGAAAGACCTGCTATAGAACTGGAGAGAGAGAGGTGCGGCCAGGTCTGTAGGAGTCCGATTGAGCTGCACTCTTAGGCGTAGATAGTCCCTAGGGAGGGTACAAAAACCCCCAAAGTTGAGTGGATTCTGATGGCTGGTTGTGAAGTTACAAGCTTTCTTGATTTTCTGACCTAGGAGAAATAATCACAGGCTTCAGGAGAGAGAATCAAATCTGGTTTGTAACTTGGACAGATCTGAACTTCTGAATATTCACAACAATCGTATACTTCAACAGCAGTAACTTTAGGATAAAATAGAAAGCTTTAACCAAGAAGAAACAAAGGGAAAAGTGGAGGAGGAGCGGCTGTCTCGGCCCGGGCTTCTCACCCACAGCTATCCCGGCTGTTCTAAGCAATTGACTGCAATTATTCTTTATTCAAATCTCAAATTATGAGTACATAAGCTTCTCTATTTATAGAGGGCAGAATAACAATCAAACTACTACTAGGAGCTAGTTTCCCAATAGGACTAGACACTCCTACTACAACTAGGAATTCAAAATTGGACTAGGAATAATAAACTTATGTGGAAAACAAAGAGTCCTAAGACAATTTGGACTCGACATACTGCTTACTTAACTCGATGGGCCCAATGGCCCACTAATTAATTAAAAACAATTACTAATTATTCCCCTAGCCGATGGGCCCAATTGGCCCTTATTTGTACTAGCCACTCAGGTGGACCAAGAAGGGGTTCGGCTGGCTTCTTGGCTGGACCCTAGCCACTTAGGTGGACTAAGGCTGGACCCTTCTTCCTCTCATATTTCCTTCCATAATGTGGATCTACATCAGCTCCCCCTTTCTTAGAATCGTTCAACTCCGATGAATGGGTAAGGGACATGTAGTGCTCATAAAGGTCCGTGTCAAGGCATTGAAAGTCATCGGCATGGATCCAAGTACAATTCTCTCGTGGTCGACCTTTCCATTTAATGAGGAAGGAGTAGTACCCTTTGCCCCCACGAACTATGGTGAACTTGTTGTCGAGAACATCTTCGATGACATCATCTTTAGGGTTTACAAATTGAGGAAGTTTGAGGGTGTGTTCAGTGTCACCGTCATCAGAATGGTGTCCCAAATATATTGTCAAATCAGCTACATTGAAGACATTGTTGATCTTCAGAGTAGGAGGTAGCTCTAGCATGTAAGCATTAGTGCCAATACACTTCAAGACCTTGTAGGGACCCATGTTCCGAGGATGGAGCTTGTGCACTGTACCAGGAGGAAACCTCTCAGGTGGAATTCGAACCATTACCAAATCACTGGGCTGAAATTCCACGTAGCGACGATGTCGATTGGCAGTTGCTTGGTATCCGTCATTGCTAACAGCGATGTGACGATGAACATCAGCATGTACCTCCGTGATGTGTCTAAGGAACTCATCGGCTTCTACACTAATACGGGCCTGAAGTGGCAAAGATACCAAGTCAACCGGTCGTTGAGGCTGCAGTCCAAGGACAATCTCAAATGGTGTACGACCTGTGGTGCGGTTGACGGAACTATTATAGGCGAATTCAGCAATATCCAGTATAGATGGCCAAGTCTTTTCATAGTCTCGGACTAGACATCAGAGTAAGTTGCCAAGACTTCTGTTCGCCACTTCCGTATGTTCGTCTATTTGAGGATGAAATGCAGTGGAAAACTTGAGTTTAGTATTTGTTTTCAGCCATAGAGTCTTCCAGAAGTAGCTTATGAACTTGACATCCCTATTTGAAACAATTGTTTGTGGTAGACCATGTATGCGCACTATCTCTTTGAAAAAGAGTTTGGCCAAGTGACTTGTATCAAGAGTCTTCTTGCACGGGATAAAGTGTGCCATCTTGGAGAAACGATCTACTACCACAAATATGGAATCATACCTTTCCTGTGTAGGTGGTAAGCCTAGGACAAAATCCATGCTTATGTCTTGCCAAGGTGCATGTGGAACGGGCAATGGTGTGTACAATCCTGTATTCTTCTTTTCTCCTTTAGCAAGTTGACAAGTGCGGCATCTCTGTATCACATGTTGCACATCTTTTAAGAGTTGAGGCCAAAAGTATAAGTCTTTCATCATGGAGTATGTTTTGTCCTTGCCAAAGTGTCCACCCATTCCTCCTCCATGTAGCTCTTGAATCAAGTGATGTCTCAAAGAGGTGTTTGGGATGCAGAGGCGAGTGCCTTTGAAAGGATACCCATCATGTATAGCAAATTTGTCATCCCGTCCTCCTTGTAGGTTCTTGAATACTTCTGAAAAATCAGCATCACTAATGTACTCCTCTTTAATGTGTTCCACTCCTGCACTTTGTACTGTGAAGGTGTTCATCATTATCACCTTTCGACTAAGTGCATCAGCCACTTGATTCTCCTTCCCAGCTTTGTACTTAAGAGCAAATACGTATCCTTGCAAGTATGAGATCCATTTAGCGTACCGATCACTAATGGTCTTTTGTGAGTGCAAGTATTTGAGTGCTTCATGATCCGAATAGAGCAAAAACTCTTTGCCAATTAAGTAATGCCTCCAATGCTTGAGGATTTGAACAATGGCATAGAGTTCTAAATTATAGGTAGAATGCCTTCTTTTTGCATCATTCAACTCTTTACTATAGAAGGCAATCGGATGGCCCTCTTGTATAAGCACTCCTCCTATCTCAACATGGGATGCATCAGTAGCCACTTCAAACATAAGATCAAAATTGGGTAGTCTAAGCACTGGTGCTTCTGTCTTCTTTTGTTTGATCAAGTTGAAAGCTTTAGTGGCTGCCGGAGTCCACTGAAATGGGACTTTTCCCCCTTTTTTGCATTCTGTAATTGGGGCTACAACGACGCTGAAATTCCGGATGAATCGTCGGTAAAATGAAGCAAGACTGTGAAAGCTACGAACCTTGGTCAAGGTCTTTGGAATAGGCCAATCAACGACACTTTTTACCTTCTCCGGATCAACTTCTATGCCTTGTGAAGACACAATAAAACCAAGGAAGATGACCTTGGGCAGCATAAAGGAACATTTCTTCAAGTTGATGTATAAATTTTCTGCCTGTAGTACTCTCATGACACGTCTCAGATGCTCCAAGTGTTCATTTTGTGCTTTGCTGTATATTAATATGTCATCAAAGGACTTTTCCCCCTTTTTTGCATTCTGTAATTGGGGCTACAACGATGCTGAAATTCCGGATGAATCGTCGGTAAAATGAAGCAAGACTGTGAAAGCTACGAACCTTGGTCAAGGTCTTTGGAATAGGCCAATCAACGACACTTTTTACCTTCTCCGGATCAACTTCTATGCCTTGTGAAGACACAATAAAACCAAGGAAGATGACCTTGGGCAGCATAAAGGAACATTTCTTCAAGTTGATGTATAAATTTTCTGCCTGTAGTACTCTCATGACACGTCTCAGATGCTCCAAGTGTTCATTTTGTGCTTTGCTGTATATTAATATGTCATCAAAGTACACTACGACCAAGGATTAAAGTATCGGTATCGATCACCGTATCGGTCGGTCAAAAATAAGATACGTATCGGAGAGTATCGTATCGTATCGGAGATACACTAAGATACGCTAAAGATACACACATAAATGGATAGGAAACATTTTTTTAAACACTTTTGCATAAAGAATTTGTTAAAAAAAGCTATTGATAACATGTATTATGCATAAACACTAAATTGAGGGTATCGTACTAAGAATTCAAGGTTTGTAGTTGTCCCATAAATGTAAAATCCTTGTTTCCAACCTTGATTTCCACTTTAGTTAGAGAGAAATATGGCTGACAGCAACTTTGAAACAAAAACCCTTCAAAAAATCNGTTGTTTTCCATTCATCCCTGGACGGATTCGAATTTGATGGTAGCCACTCCGTAGATCAATCTTTGAAAAGATGGAGGCTCCTGTCAACATGTCGAGCATATCATCCAAACGAGGAATAGGAAATCTGTTCTTTACCGTGATTTTGTTAATAGCCCAGCTGTCAATGCACATACGCCATGATCTGTCTTTCTTTGGTGTCAATAGGGATGGTACTGCACATGGACTCATACTCTCAACCAAGAACCCTTTCTTTAATAAATCATCCACTTGTCTCTTGAGCTCAGCATGCTCTGTAGGACTGAGACGGTAAGTGGGTAGATTAGGGAGTACTGACCCAGGCACAAGGTCAATGGCATGCTGAATATCCCTCATCGGTGGTAGTTTATCAGGCAATTCCTCTGGCACCAAATCTGAAAAATCAACAAGTAATTGTTTGATTTGTGGGGGATGTTTGACCACTATCACTGGTTCAGCAGCCTTGGTAACAAGAGCTATGATTAGGCCAATTTCTTCACCAAGGGTCAGGAATTCTCTATGGGGCAGCACGCATAGCTTGTTGTCCACAGTGTTCTTCTTGCTGAAATTTTCTTTGCATGGTTGCTTCTTTTGCTCAGTGGTTGTTTTGGAAGAGGTCTTAGCAACATTCTTTAAGACATGTTGTCTCCTTAGTTGGGCAGCCCTGAACTTGTCTTTTACCTGAGGTATGTTGAGTGGGTTTAGAATGAATGGTTTGCCTTTGTGATCGAAGATGCATTGGTTCTTAGTACCTCCCACTATCACATTGTTGTCATATAATCAAGGCCTTCCAAGTAGTACATCAGTGAGGACCATGGGGATGACATCACACCATACACTTTCTTCATAATCTAAGACCTTCAATGGGACTAAACACCGTTGAGTTATAGCCATGGTGTTGTTGTCTAAAAGAGATACCTTGTATGGCTGTGGATGGGATTCAGTCTTAAGCTTTCCGTCAATGACAAAGGCTTGAGATACCACATTCACACAACTTCCACTGTCCACAATCACTTGAGCTTTGTGAGGTCCACTAGACATTAAGGTGTAGAAGATATTGTGCCTCCTCCAGTCTTCACCCTTAGTTTTAGACACTAGGATTCTTGCAACCACATTAACATAAGCATGAGGATCATCATTCTCTGGTGTAAGCTCATCTTCCAGTTCATCCTCCTCTCCTTCAACTGCAACATTAATAGTAGTCCAAGCGGCATCCCAAGGTTCGTGGATTTGTAAATCCGGATTGGATTCGATGGCACTGAGACAGAGTTGGATCGTCCCCGCTTAGGGCAGAATTTTGCCATGTGTCTAGTCTTTCCATAACTGTAGCATGTCACAGATCCACTCTCCCTTCCCATTGGAGCCTTCTCCTTATCCTGTGTATCTTGTGGAGCTCGGGTAGGAAATTCAATAGGTTTGGTTGGTACATAAGGCTTTTTGTTGTCAGTTAGCTGGATGTACCTTCTGGAGGTTATTTTGATCAGATCCTCTGCTTCTAGTGATTTGTCAAAATAAGTGCTTAAGGAGGGTATCTCGATCACACCAAGCTTCTCACGAATATCATACCTTAGCCCTAGTTTGAAACGGGATATGAGCAATTCTTCATTTTCTTTATGAGCACCTATTCATGAAAGCAGTTCATTAAAACGATCAATATAATCTCCTACAGTCATAGTACCTTGCCTGAGAGTATTCAACATGTCGTAGTGTCGACGTCAGTAGGTGGGTGGTAAGAATCTATCGTTAAGGATAAATTTCAAGTCTTTCCAATTGTGAGGCATCTGATGACTGCGGATTAGCCTTTTCTCTTCATTCCTCCACCAGTCCTTAGCTCCACCAACTAACTTAGTGACAACTAATTGAACTTTCTTTTCTTCAAGCAAACGGTACCACCGGAAGTAGTCATCAAAGGAAGTTACCCAGTCCTGGTAGTAGAGGGGATAGTGTCTCCCATTGTACTCTTTCAATTCTAACTTGACCTTGTACGTATCGTCAGGCTGATAAAGCTGATTGTCATACTCATCATACTCATCATTCTGAGCTGGGACATTCCTTCTAGGTTGCATAATGACTCTTCTAGGAACATTACCAATGCAATTGACAGCAGGTTGAACATTAGTTTGGGCAACAGTTGGTTGGGTGTTAGAGTGGGCAGCAGTACTCTCTTTTAGATCAGCCAACTGTTGGTCATGTCCATCCAACCTCGTAGACAAGGCTTGGATTGCTTTCATCACATCTTGAAGGGTGGGTTGGGGTTTTTCTGTCTGAACCATAGCTCTGATACCACTTAATGCAGGAGTAAATTACAAGAAACTACCCCAGCAATTTATAACCCCAAACAATACCAATAGGACCAGGAAACAAAGAAATAATACCATCAAATAAACCCCCAAGGATACAATACACATATAGGAGCAAAACCAGCCCAAAACACAACCCGATAGGAGAAAGGACGTACTATAGAGCTGGAGAGAGAGAGGTGCAGCCAGGTCTGTAGGTGTCCGATTGAGCTGCACTCTTGGGCGTAGATAGTCCCTAGGGAGGGTACAAAAACCCCCAAAGTTGAGAGGATTCTGACGGCTGGTTGTGAAGTTACAAGCTTTCTTGATTTTCTGACCTAGGAGAAATAATCGCAGGTTTCAGGAGAGAGAATCAAATCTGGTTTGTAACTTGGACAGATCTGAACTTTTGAATACTCACAACAGTCGTATACTTCAACAGCAGTAACTTTAGGATAAAATAGAAAGCTTTAAACAAGAAGAAACAAAGGGAAAAGTGGGGGAGGAGCGGTTGTCTCAGCCCAGGCTTCTCACCCACAGCTATCCCGGCTGTTCCAAGCAATTGACTGCAATTATTCTTTATTCAAATATGAAATTATGAGTACATAGGCTCCTTTATTTATAGAGGGCAGAATAGCAATTAAACTTCTACTAGGAGCTAGTTTCCCAATAGGACTAGACACTCCTACTTTAACTAGGAGCTAGTTTCCCAATAGGACTAGACACTCCTACTACAACTAGGAATTCAAAATTGGACTAGGAATAATAAACCTATGTGAAAAACAAATAGAGTCCTAAGACAATTTGGACTCGACATACCACTTACTCAACTCGATGGGCCCAATGGCCCACTAATTAATTAAAAACAACTACTAATTATTCCCTTAGCAGATGGCCCAATTGGCCCTTATTTGTACTTAGCCACTCAGGTGGACCAAGTAGGGGTTCGGCTGGCTTCTTGGCTGGACCCTAGCCACTTAGGTGGACTAAGGCTGGACCCTTCTTCCTCTCATATTTTCTTTCATAATGTGGATCTACATCACAAGTCACATCACACACCAAAACCACTCTGCTCCAAGGTTTTTGCCTGGCAGCAAGTAGCCCTTTCTTAGCGGCTCTCACTCTGGCACCAAGTTGCCCCTTCCACGCACGATTTGGGTTGAGGATCGACAGCTCTGATACCACTGGCACAAGCTTGGAAGAACTCAACCTCATAAACAAGCTTACACGTTGAAGGAACCCAAAACCATATCAACCCACATCAGTTCCCTTTAGAAACAATTGTGGGATAAGCCCCCCATATGACTGATATGAGACAGTAACCGAGTCTCAGCTAGAATAGAATGTCTAGCATGCCCTATAATAACACTAACGGGCGTATCCGGTGCAAGAGGATCCCGCATGTGCGAGGTCCAGGGTGGGCGAGAACTACGCAACCTTACCTGAGAAAAACCACCTCTTCCACTAACAAGATCCTTCCCATCTGTAATGTTGGATTTCATGTTGAGACCACCTTAAGTCCTGCCAGAATAGGAAATCCGATAATGTAGACTAGGGAAAATAAAACCCTAATTAAGAAATTGGAAAAGGTTCCCTAAGCTGGTGGGGCAGGTGCGCTAGCACTTCTGTGTCTATCTCTTTCGTCCTTACATGAAATGACCTCGCTGCCCTCCTATGTATGATACTGTTTTATCGCACCTCATTGGTAAGCGCCTCTATGCCGATTGCTCAAAGAAGCCTCCCCCTTAAGAAATTTAGGGAAATTTTAGCCATAGTCCACTACAATTACAGGACATATTGAAACCAGAAACAATGATAGCAAGTTCAACTAAGGACTGAAATGAATGTTTAAGAATCTGATTAATATAGTATAAAACAGAATTTATATATGAGTTAAAAAAGAGAATGATTTTCTATTAGATGGACAGATTAAAGGGAAACTGGGAAAACTAATAAACAGCGAAATTTGAAGGACAAGAGAAAAGAACAAGACTCAGATCAATCCGAAATTTGGGTGATGTACCTTCTTGATTTGTTCTATTAGTTTATTAAGGAAATCAATTTTCTGTTGGGATTTTATGGGCCCAACGTGGTAGGTTAGAAACACAAAACAGATCATGGTGATGTAAAGAAAGGGAAACTGAAAGGGAAACTTAGGTATATGGGGTCTGTTTCAACAGAAAATAACAGTAGAATAATTTATATTTAATATCAGATCAAATTATATGATAGATACTCTGTCCTCCTTTTGTTGTATATATTCCTCCGACCTTTAATTTTTATCATTCTTTTTCTTTACCATTCTCAGTTACTGTTCAGAGGTACCGTTTACAGGATGGTTTCAAGAATCTGAATTGGAACCCTGATTCCAGTCAATTCAGACTGCTGATTATAGTTGTTACAAGTCTATCATGAGAAAGGAGTCTAGCGCAAGTTGCAGACTCCTCCCTTGGGTTTTCCTAGTCCCAATAGGACTATCCTAGTCCTATTAGGACTGAGTGCAATTAGGAGTTAGCAATTAGTATTAGTTTCCTATTTTGTTCTTTCCTATTCCTAGTAGGACTTGTAATAACTAATATATTTAATGAGTAAAGGAGGGCAGCCCCAACCCAATCGATTGGGACTCCCAAGGTTCCACAATCTCTCTGATCCAGCCCAATCTGGATCCAAATTCCCAATTCTATCTGGCTTTTTCTAGGGGTTCAGACTGATTCCGGCAGAATCAGAATCAGTGTAGGCCGATTCCACTTCCTCAAACACTGGTTTAGTCCCACAACAGCACCTGGTCTTTAGTTTCTTGTATTTTTAATATTTTTTTTAGGGAAAAGGACAGGTATGCTAGCGCATTACCTAGGAATAAGGTATGCTAGCAGGATTTTAACCGTGGGATTGGATTCCCTTAAGTAAAACCGTTAGATTGAGAGAAAAAGTCCAAAGCTTCAATCCACCGCTGCTACACCTTATCTCTCCCCTAATGCTATCTCCACCCTTGGTCTAAGATTCAAACCACGTCGGAACGTTACCACGTCGGAACGTTGCCACGCCGGTGGTCGCCGGCGGTTCCCAAAACCCTCCACCCCCAACAGCACCGCCCTCTCCCTCTCAATCCGGTGTTATTCAGGCTAATCGATCATTCCAGTGAGCTCACCGACAAGAATTTTACAGCAATGGTAAAGAATATCTTACCAAGCATCCCAAGCTCTGGTCATGGCTGAACAACCTGAAATCTTCTCAGCGCTCACTTTCCGCCGTGATCCTCTACTATACATCATAGTTCCTAAACTCCGCTATTAAGCATCCCCTCACACCCACTGCCCCTTGGCCGTGACCTCCACTGCCTCGACAGCCCTAGTGAATTATTCCCTCGTGGGAGGGATTGAAGCACAACTTCATATTTCCTTAACCAGTCATCTCCTTCTAAAGCTCTTGTTGCCACAAGAGGCAGCTGGGAAGCCGAAATCAAGACCATGAACACAAACTTTTTACTCCCAAAACAAAGGGCACAAGACCATGACCGTTAATTTTTAAAAGAGATGAACTTTGATCTCTTCCTCATTTTGAACCTAATTTTCACTGAAAAATACTTTTAGAGAAGATGAAGTCATAATCTATACAAGATCAAGAAAATGTGATTCACGGCCATTTGGTTTGTTCACCACCGCCTCTAAACTGGTAGGAAAATGGCAAAGATTCACAGGAAAGATGTCGGATCTATGGTTTTTGGTCGTTCCGGAGGAGGAAATTTCAGGTTATGGTCTGCATTTTTCAGTGCTGCATTTCGCCAGAAACTCTTAGATACAATGATGTGTGGTGTTCCTCGGCACCACTACGATCATGACATTGGTGTTGTTGAATAACCAGTTGAGAAGCCGAACCAGAAGGAAAATAAAAATAGTCAGATTCGAAGAGGAATGGCAGATCAGGGAGTTTATCAGAGCTTATGAACTTGACTAAAGCATCGGAGACGGGAGTGTATGAAAAGGTGGAGACAAGGAGGAAAATTGAACTTGCCGGCGGCGGTGATGCTTCGGGCACACTGGCAGGAGAAGGGATCGTGGTTGGGAGTGTAGTAACCGGAGCGGCGACAGGTGACGACAAAGGAACAGTTGGGCAGAAGAAGACCGTGGAGCCGCAGTATCATAGTTTTTAAGGCAGTAAGGTGACGGAGGCGTTTGAGGGTCTTTCGGAGCTCCTTAGCGATAAGGCGGGCATAAAGCGTCGCCTTAGCGATAAGGCGGGCATAAAGTGTCGCCTTATTGACTAAAGCATTCCTGTGTAATTTTTTTATAAAACCAATCTATTTGGCTCAAATCCTAGTTGAATCCTATTACTCATATGTTAAATAAATATTAAAGGTTCATATTCATACCAATGTAAGATATTCATCAATAAAACAAATCAATAAAATGAATAAACTAAGTTCATCTTCATCAATCATCAATCATCAATCATCAATCATCAATCATCAATCATCAATCATCAATCATCATAACATATTAACACATAATATAAATACAAAATTGTGAAACAAAATTATAAATATAAAGAAAAAAAGACATAAAAAATACAAGTATTTATTATAGTTACCTCTATGATGCCAAAATGAATACCTAAGCCCTAAGGTCATCCACTATATTTTTACTCCTGTCAAAGAAGAATGAAGCTCACCGCTACTGGAGCAAGCTCACCGCTGCCAGAGCAAAATGGTCGCCTGGATTAGTGGTTCTCCATTGTTCCTTGATTCCTTCTTAAAGCCCTTTCTTAAAACCCTTGACAAAATCCAAACCCTGTTTGTGAATCGTGTTTTTGTTTTGTTTGTTTTGGTTATTTTTGGTGGAGTAAAGCTGATCCCATACATCTCAAGTGTTAACAAAACCATACACCTACCAATAAAAAATCTATATTTGGAATCTTCATCAAGCAATTTTAAAATGTGTTTAAAAAAATAAAAAATATATAAAAAAAAACCCATAAGGCGCCACTTCACATAAGGCGGAGCACTGCCTTACCATCTCTAGACCGCATCAGCGCCTTAAAAACTATGCTCAGCACCAAACCTTAAAAACTATGCGCAATATCATAGTTTTTAAGACGATAAGGCGACAGAGGCATTTGAGGGTCTTTCGGAGCGCCTTAGCAATAAGGCGGGCATAAAACGTCGCCTTATTGACTAAAGTGTTCCTGTGTAATTTTTTTATAAAACTAATCTATTTGGCTCAAATCCTAGTTGAATCCTATTACTCGTATGTTAAATAAATATTAAAGGTTCATATTCATACCAATGTAAAATATTCATCAAGAAAACAAATCAATAAAATGAATAAACTAAGTTCATCTTCATCAATCATCAATCATCAATCATCAATCATCAATCATCAATCATCAATCATCATAACATATTAACATATTATATAAATACATAATTATGAAACAAAATTAGATATATAAAGAAAAGAAGACATAAAAAATACAAGTATTTATTATACTTACCTCTATGATGCCAAAATGAGTGCCTACACCCTAAGGTCATCCACTATATTTCTACTCCTGTCAAATAAGAATGAAGCTCACCACTGCAGGCGCAAAATGGTCGCCTGGGCCAGTGGTTCTTCCTTGTTCCTTGATTCCTTCTCAAAGCCCTTTTCTTAAAACCCTTGACAAAATCCAAACCCTCTTTGTGAATCATGTTTTTGTTTTGTTTGTTTTGGTTATTTTTTGTGGAGTAAAGCTGATCCCATACATCTCAAATGTTAACAAAACCATACAACTACCAATAAAAAATCTATATTTGGAATCTTCATCAAGTAATTTTAAAATGTGTTTTAGAAAAAAAAAAAAAACCTATAAGGCACCACTTCACGTAATGCGGAGCACTGCCTTACCATCTCTAGACCGCATCAGCTCGCCTTACCAGCGCCTTAAAAACTATGCGCAGTATTGGGCAAGTTTTTTAGGACAATGATTATGAATGGATGAGATCTTCTATGTTTCATCTAACGGTTAAAATCCCACTAGCATACCTTATTCCTAGGTACTGTGCCAGCATACCTATCCCTTTTTTTTTTTTTTTTTTTTTTTTTTGTTCATTAATAAACCCTGTTCAACTCTACATTGTTCCCACCACCTTTCCTAGTAATTCAGCTTTAGAAATTACATAAACTAGCATGTGTTCCATCACCCCAATAATATAAAAGGAACCCTACCACTTCAAAACCCATTAGGTATTCTCTCTCACACCAACACTTTATCAAAATCAAAATGCCCCCCAACAAAAAAAAAAAAAAAAACAGAGAAACTCATTTCAGAATTAAAAATAACCACAAGATTAACTCAACATGGCCCCAAGTTAGCCGCTTTTTTTTTTGTTGTCACAAAGAAAACTAAAAACTTTATTCGCATATTGCAATCAGATAGTTGGAGAACCATTACCCAAGATTTCTCCTTCAAATCAACCCCTCTCTCCCAATCAACAATATAATATTAAAAACAACCCAAAGAGGAACTGCATTGGTGACAACAGATCTTGATATCGAGTACCCCAAGAAGCTTAAAATTCTATATTTGGCATACCATTGATGAAACAAACATAAAACCAAGCAATCTATTTCTACCTACTCCCCCTCCGTCAAAGAAAGGCTACCTTTGAAAATTGTTAACAATTATAGTGGTGACAATTACCTAGTTATTGTGGGTTTTTCCTCTAACATGCTCTTGATGAGATCATTGTCTCATCATTAGCTCCCACAAATACCCACAGGCACCCCTTTTATAAAGGGAGCGGAAATATAACCATAAAAACTCCAGAAAGCAATGTCATTAGTAATTTAAGATATTGGTTACTTAAAATTACATAATATCAAATCAAACCATCCTTATCAGTATTAATCAACAATACAGAGTTGGCTTAATTGATATAAAATTGAAACTTCAATTTATCAATAACAATTCCACGTCCATATAATCGTGCAATAAAACAAAATCAAAACACAGAAAGAAAAAATTAATTAATTAATTAATTAATAATAATAATAATTCAAGTTATACTCCAAACAGAATTAGTCAAAATTAAACAGTGCAAAGAACATCCACGGCGATTCACATACCATGGTTAAAACAATAGAATGCGCTTGTTGTGCCACCAACAGCAGAACCAATCTAAATCATAAAAAAGAGGAAACTTTAGAAACGAAACAAACAGAGAAGTAATCAATAGAATTGAATCATTGCAACCCATCGATCCAAAGAGGGTGGAGATAAAACGCTTAGATATTTCAGAACATCTTTAAAACCTAATTGGAGAAAAAAGTAAAAAATAAATAAATAACAAACAGGATGGATTAAAGAAAAAATAAAAAATAAAAAAAGGAAAGACAGAAGATCCCCACCAACCATGGAAAAGCTATCCCTGATGAGCGGGGGAACAGTCCAATTGCTGGTTTCCTGAGAAGAATCGAAAAAAACATAACAGAAGTACAAAACATAACTAACGCTATGAGAAAAAAACATCAAATTAACAATCCACTAAAACGGAAAAAAATTTAAAGAGTGATATTTTAGATAGTCATAGAAATTAGACAAAGCAGATATAAGATTAAGAAGGATCACGAATTACCATTTCTTTCGAAAGAGGGCCAGCACAGTGAGGGCATCTAAAACGAGGAGTGCTTGAATCCTCCATTACCGATACATCAACCTTGAATCCTCGTTTTAGATGCCCTCTCTGTCTCTGTCTCTCCCTCTCTCTGTCGCTCTCTCTCTCTCTTCACCCAGTCTGCCCGAAGCTACGAAAGCATAGACTATTAAGCTGTAAGCAGCGTAAAACCGCTCTCTCAACCCCTAAGAAGCAGAGAATGCTAATGAGTCAAACTGTCAAACCGCTGGTCCAAATCCGGATCGACCATTTAATCGGTCCCGGTCAAAGCACATCATTCCGGCCTTAATATATCCCCGGTCTCTCTTCTTTCCTTTTTTTTTTTTTTTTTTTTTTTTTTTTAATATCCGGGGGAGTGGGGGTGGTGGGGAAGAGATTTATTTGTCTTTCCCCAAAAAGATCACTACTTGGTCGCATAGCCACTGCACCAATGTGAGGGCCAATGAGATTGTGCGCAGCCTTAACATATAAGGAATTATTTATTTCACAATGGGTAGAACGGTAATTCGTGCCCTCTTGTATTTGGGCGTAAGAGCCTCGCAACAAGGTTACATTTTTTTTCCCTTCTTCTTAATGAAAGAATAACACTAGGATTAGCTAAAACAAAAGGTTTCTACATTATTTACATCAAATTTAAGTACGTCTAACCTATCTATTATATCCACTACGACTAAAACTAACATCGTATCCACTACAACAAAAATACACTTGTAGCTACGAATATTTGTCTATGATTTTTAAAACTGCGGCTATAAATGTCTTATAAATGCAGTTTCTTCATGTATGATAATTGGGGGTACATATTATTGTGATATTTAAAAACCGCAATAATATAGGAACTTGTAACTACGGAAACAAAACGCAGTTAAAATCGCAATAATATCAGATACTTATTATTGCGGTGTTTAAAACCGCAGTAATAGAAAACCTTATAATTGTGGTAACAAAACAAAACCATAATTAAAAGTCACAATAATATAAGATATTTATTATAGGTGTATTTAAAACTACAATGACAGAAAATTTTGTAAATGCGAAAACAAAACTGCAAGCAAATACAGCAATAACAAAAAAACCTTGCAACTGTGGAAACAAAATTGCAATTGAAAATCGCAGTAATAAGGGATACTTATTACTATAATATTTAAAACCGCAGTAACATAAAACCTTATTACTATGAAAATAAAACTGTAGTTAAAAATCATAGTAATATAAGATACTTATTGGTGCAATATTTAAAAACCGTAGTAGAAAAACAAAATCGCAACAAAATGTGAAATTGTGTAGGAAACAAAGCCCCGACGCCCTTCCCCTTAGGGATGTCAAAACCTAACCCAAACCAAGGTTCTAAAACTCGGGAATGGTCACAGGAACAGTTAAGGTCGATACCGTTTCGATATCATTTTAGAACAGATTGGATCAGACACTATCAGACAATCGCATTAGTTTTGGACTAAGGTCGGCCAAACTAGCCCACACTGAACCAAACGATATTCAGATCGAAAATCGAACATATTAAAACCAATAAAAAACTAATTCGTCACAAGGAGACTCAGTCCTATTCAGATATGTAACCTCCAAGCAAGGAGCAAATCTACCTAATTAAAAAAGGTTACCTATAAGGACTCTAGGTCTTCCCAAAAAGGAACGAGAGTCCCTCTCCAATCGGGATACTCGCTGTCTTTGCTTACTCTAAATAAAACTCTTACCATATCTGGACTCCTACACATTCTAGGAAGCTTACCAATTTTGGGACTCTCCATAATTGTCTTACGACAACTATAAATACTTGGGTAGCCCCTTTGAAAGGGACCAATACTTTTTGTTACTTTTGAACTATACTATTTGTAGAGAGATCTAACTTAGGCATCAGAGAATCCTTCGCCGGATCAGCCTGGCATTCCCTCTTTTCTGTCTGTTCCTCTTTACAGGTTGCATAGAGAGCCTAGGATGATTTCTCTCCACAACAAATTGGGGTCGTCCGTGGGAAATGATGAGCACATTTATTTGTGAAAATATTAGGTAGTAAAGCATGCATTTTTACATATTTAGAATGAAGCTACATTGAGTTTTACTCTCTTTTTGTAGGTTTTGTATTTTCAAGGCTTAGAGAATATCGAGCATCATATCTCCAATTTTACAAGTAAAGAAGTCCTGTTTCTTTTTATGGCTGCAAAGAGGACGAAATTCTGAGCAAGATTGACGTGTTGCATTAAAAGTACACATTCGTTGTGATACCCGTACACGTGATTATTCTTTTTGGATCAGAAAAAGAATAATGGACTAGAAGTGAACCGAGATGCAGGCCCAGCCCTTCAGCAGCTATCCTAAGGGAACAAAAGAATATTCTAAATGCCAACAAAGTAGAAGGGTCCTTCTCCTCTCTCTCCTCCACCTTGGTCGACACACCCTCTTTTCTACTTTTTTGGAGATTTTATGAAGATTTTCTTTCCTAATTTCTACTTAAAGACAAGGGGTATGGAAGGAATTTCCAAATCAATTCGAAGATGTCCAAATTGATCAAAGCAAGCACAGAAAATTCGGCCAAGAGGGTTGTGCACAAGTTTGAAGAAGAGAGAGAGAAAATAAAGAGAAAAAAAAAGGAAAAAAAGAAAAAGACAAGGAAATAAGAATCTTTCCTATTTCTTCTTCAGTCTCTCCCCTCCACCTCACAAAATCGCCCAAGGGTGTTCTCCTCGTTCCCCCCCCCCTATTTTCTCTCTTTTCTCTTCTCTTTCCTATTTTCCACCTCATCAACAAAAATCTCAAAAAAATCACCTAAATTAGGAAACCCTATTCGTTCTCTTTTTTTTTTTTTTCTCTCTTTCTTCTCTCCCCTCCCCATTCTCTATATAATAGATTCGACCAAGGGGAGGGAGGACACACTTCTTTTTTTGGGTTTTCTCTCTTCATCTTTTCTTCTCTAGTTTTATTTGTGCTCTAGGTCTAGTTTTAGTTCTCCTTTGCTTTTGGCTTTAAACACTTTTGTAATTGGTTTTTATTTAATGAATGTAATGTCTTTTATTTTTATGGTTCATGTTATTCAAGTTATTCAAGTTATTCAAGTTATTCAAGTTGTAATAATTTTAATTTACTAGTTCAAGGCTTAGATCTAGGTGACAAGACCCGAGCTTTGAAACATCTTTGTTCAAGTGCAAGTTTTTCTTCAAGATTTATTTTCACCAGGCCAAGCAATTTCAAATTTGGTTTATTCTAGATCTAGTTTTTAGGGCTGGTAGTATCTCAAATTAGCCAAGTTTTCAAGTTCAAGGATTGAAGTTCAAGTAAGTAGGCTTCTTCATAAGTCTTCTCACCCTACTCTCATTCCTTTTTCTTGCTACCCATTCATTCTTAATTTAGGATTTAAATTTCAGTTTTTACTTTGATGCTTTCCCTTTCCCCCAAGGTCCTTGGCTAGATGCATGTGTTGGCTTTGCTCCTCTCTAGCTATGGAGCCATCCTTTTATTGCCTTTACTTTCAGTTATTTACTTTCAGTCATTTACTTTGCCTCCCTTCTCCTAAAGCTAAGTAGAGCAGCCCTTGTAAGAGTAACACTCTGGTCAAGTAGGGAAGCTCATGTTATATATGATGCATCCTTCGGGCTAAGTAGAGAAACCTACTTGTGTGCTTCTCTCTAACTTTGTTCCCTTTATTTTCACTTTTATTTACTTTTCAGCACTTTTACTTTCAGTTATTTGCTTTTTAATTGTGTGGTTTAAGTATTTAAATTCCTAAATGATGAATGGTTAGAGTTAGATGTGAATGGTTAGGTCATTCAATTTTTATTGCAATTTCAATTCCAATTTCCCTAGATGTGTTGGTTAGGACGCTTTTAGATGCATTTTGTGTTAGGATGGTAGTTAGAAGTAGATCACAAACACTATTCTATACACTTTCGTTTTACTAAAAGAAGCGAAAAATAAAGTGGCTGCCTCCTTGTGTTCGACCTGTAGCTACGATGATCCGTACACTTGTCGTTACTTTTAAAATTCAAACAAGTTTTTGGTGCCATTGTCGGGGAGACAATTCCATGTTATTTTTCGCTATCTTTTGGTAAAACGGAGTGCTTTATTTTCTTTTTCTTTTATCATTTATTAAATTTTTGAGAATAACAACTTACAATAATAGTTGTATCGGTGGAGGTCATCAAGTTTCATAGTATGGTAAAGACAGGTTTCGCCCTGTAGCAGTACCTCAAGAATTGAGCAACCATAGATCCCTACCGGTAAGCTCCCAAAATGAAAAATGGGTTTCTCAGATGGAAACTCATCAAATAAATCTTCCATTAATTCGGTAGTTAAATATATATCTTCTTGAGAAATCATCTAACACTCCACAGGTGAATGTTATCAAGAAGGTATCAACCACTTATATCTATAAAGAAGGAACAGAAATTGAGTCTGTTCATCCTCCTTTTCAAGCCTTAAAAGTAGGTACAAATCAGATGGTTGTTCCCCTCAAGACTTCCAGTAACACTTTGCATCTATTAACTGAATTTCATCTTAGTCAAGTTGTTGAACAAAATAACTTTATTAATTTATGTCTTCAGTCTATAGGAAAACAAATTGATCGTATTGAGACGATAGTAGATTCCTTAAAGGCATTTACTCCGTCTACCTCCCATGCTAAAATTGAGCATACCAATAAAACTATCTGACCAGCTTTTGCTTCTCAACCTAGAAGTACTCCAAAGCCAGTTTCTGCTTCTCAACCTAGAAGCAATCAATCTGCCCTTTTTAAACCTCCTCCAGTTTTGGAAATCCCAACAAAGAAGACTGAGTCCAATATCCTTGATGAAATTGTTACTTGTCTCTATCAACTTCAGGTTTCTAAGGACAAAGAGAAACAGGCTATGACTCTTTCTTCTGCTGAACCTTCTGATTCTGAAATTGAAATAGCAGAGAAAGAATTCCAATCTATGCTACCTCAACAGGCAGTAGTTCCTGAGTCAGTTCCTCAATTAAATCAAGTCATGAGGAAAGCTCGTAAAGTTATGGTTATCGCTCCTACCAATTACTATTACCCTCGACCTTCTCTTGCAGACTTCTAATTTGAGGTTGAAGGACAATCAACAAACTTTCAATCGATGGTAATACTATTTTTGAGTGGAATATTGATGGTTTATCTGAATACCAAATCATCAATCTTTTAAAACAGATGCTTATGTATGCCACAACAGCAAAACTGAACCATTTATCTGATTCTGATGTTGCTAAAATGATAGCAATGGGATTTTCCGATTAACTTCGTGGTTGGTGGGATTTTTACTTGTCTGAAGAAGTTAGACAAAAAATTATAAATACTGTAACCAGTGTGCCTCAACAGCAGATTGAACAACTTCCTGGTGGTAATTATGCCCAGCAAATTGTTTATGTTACCCAGGAAGATGCTATTAATACTTTGGTTTACATTATAACTCTTCACTTTGTTGGACTGGCTGAAATTCTAGCTGATCGAACAAGAGAACAACTTATGAATCTTCGTTGTCCTACACTATCCCATTATAGATGGTATAGAGACATTTTTTTTACTAAAGTCTTATCTAGAGATGACTGTAACAATTCCATATGGAAAGAGAAATTCATCTCTGGTCTACCTCCTTTATTTGCTCAAAAGGCAAGGTATAGACTTAAAGCAAAGCATAACGACACTATTCCTTTCGAGTAATACACCTATGGGGAATTAGCTACTGAAATATGCAATGAAGGTCTTCAACTCTGCACATACCTCAAACTTAAAAAACAATTGTCTAAAGAGAGACAAGCTGGATTTCGAGAACTTGGAGATTTCTGCGAACAGTTTGGATTCGAGAAAGTTCATCTTCCAGGATCCAAGAAAACTCATCAAAAACTCTCTAGGTTTTCCAAGCCTAAATATCAGGCTAAACAACATTATAAATCTAAGCCTAAGTGCTTCTTTAAGAAACGTTTTTCAAAATCTCTTCCTCAAAACACTTTTCTGACTAATAAACCTCCTGTTTGTTATAAATGTGGAAAAAGGACACTACAAGAATAACTGTCGCATTAAGGCTCGAATCAATGCCTTAGAGATTGATGAGTCTCAAAAGCAAAATCGTAAAAATGTCCTACTATACAGCTCATCCAACCTTGAGCCTAACACCGAGTCTGACTCAGATCAAGATATTGCTCAGCTTGAGTTTGACAGTGATTCTTACGAGTCTAAATCCCAGACTCTGCAATGCAGTTGTGATCCTTACTAAGCTATGCTTAAGGAAAATGGCTTGATGGTTCTTTCAATCGAAGAGTCATTCCTCCTAAAGACAATTAAGGCACAACTCTTACATGAGTATATTACATTAGTCAAGGATAATACTCGATCTAGCCCTATTCCTGCCATAAAATCTACGGTTCAAGATTACAGTTTCAAAACTATAATTAATCGGGTTAAGGCTACCTCTCAGACCCATGAACCTTCTATTCAGGAACTCTATAAAGACCTCAATGAAGTTAAAACTGAAGTTAAGAGTCTTAAACATAGAATCCAGACTTGAACTTTATAATGAAAACCAATTGATTGAGCACAATTTTGAAGAAGAAGCTTCCTTCTAAGATCTACTAGCAACTCAAAATATAGTAGCTAGTACCTCTGCAACCCCTACTGTAGTTTCTTCTGAAGACACTCAAATCTTGACCATTCAACAGGTTAAAACTCATCGATGGCATGTAAATATTGACATTGTTGTAAATCAAGAGTTTAGCCTAAAGACTATTTCCTTAATTGATTCAGGCACAAATATTAATTGTATTAATGAAGGACTCATCCCTTCAAAATACTTTGAGAAGACTACTCGAAAGTTGGTTACAGCTGACGGATATAGAATGCAGGTTAAGTACAAACTCTCCTCTGCTTCTATTTGTAATAATGGACACTGCCTGAAGACTCTTTTTATTATGGTAAAAGGAATTTCTCAATTTGTACTTTTAGGCACTCAATTTCTATCCCAGTTGTATCCTTTATAGATTGATACAGTCGATCTTCACTCTATAATAAAATACTCACCTTATAACCTTTCATTTCATCAAACCTCCAAAGGTTCAAACGGTGAATGAAATCTGGACTCAAATACAGTCCAAAGAAAATTTTATCTACTCTTTATCCACTAAAATTCAGCAAAAGAGCATTCAAAATAAAATTGATGACCCTACCTTTCAAGTTAGAGTTAAAAACTTTCAAGCTCAACTTGAAAAGGAAGTCTGTTCAGACATTCCTACGGCATTTTGGTTTAGGAAAACACATATCGTTACTCTTCCATATGAAGATAACTTTTTCAAAAACTAGATTCCCACAAAGGCTCGGGCAGCTCAAATGCCTGATCATTTAAGGGAAACCTGCTAGAAAGAAAATTTTGAACTTCTTACTAAAGGTATTATTAGACCTAGTAAATCTCCCTAGAGCTGCATTGCTTTTTATGTAAACAATAATGCTGAAATCGAAAGGGGTGCACCCAGACTTGTCATCAACTACAAACCTTTAAATAAGGTTCTTAAATGGACTCGATACCCTATCCCTAATAAGAGGGATCTTCTCAATAGATTATACACCTCTAACATATTTTCTAAATTTGATATGAAATCAGGGTATTGGTAAATTTAGATTACAGAACAAGACAGGTATAAGATAGCTTTTGTTGTTCCATTCGATCAGTACAAATGGAATGTTATGCATTTTGGTCTTAAGAATGCACCATCTGAATTTCAAAACATTATGAATTAAATCTTTAATCAGTATTCACAGTTTATAATTGTGTATATTGATGATGTCCTTATTTACTCTTAGGACATTTCTCAACACTGGAAACATCTAAATCTGCTCTTTTCTGTTATTCGACAAGCAGAACTTGTCGTCTCTGCCATAAAGATAAATTTATTTCAAACTAAAATTCACTTCTTGGGACATTACATCTCATTTGGATCTATTATTCCCATAAAATGAGCTATCCAGTTTGTTGATAAATTTCCTAATGAAATAACAGATAAGACTTAACTTCAAAGGTTTCTTGGTAGCCTTAATTATATTGCTAAAATCTACAAGGATTTAGCAAAGGATGCCAACCTTTGTTCAATAGGCTTAAACAATAGCCTGAACCATGGACATCTGTACATACTAACTTTGTCCAAAAAATTAAGCATAAAGCTAAAGAACTACCATGCTTAAGTCTAGCACGACCCGATTATTTTAAAATTGTTGAGACGGATGCATCTGAATTCGGATATGGAGGTATACTGAAGCAAATATGTCCTAATCTTCCTAAGGAAGTATTAGTACATTTTACTTCTGGTACTTGAAATCATACTCAACAAAAATATTCAACAATAAAGAAGGAGATTCTTTCACTTGTTTTGTGTATAACCAAATTTGAGAGTGATCTTCTAAATCAACATTTTCTTGTTAGAGAAGACTGCAAAGCGGCTAAAGATATCCTTGAGAAAAATGTAAAGAATTTGGCTTCGAAATAGATCTTTGCTTGATGGTAGTCGCTACTTTCTGTTTTCGATTTTAATATTGAATTTTTTAAAGGTGATACTAACAGTCTGCCTGATTTCTTAACCCGAGAATTCTTGCAGGCCTCCTAAGAAGGCAATCATCCCTGCCTCACCAAATAAAGATGTTGCCTCATCCTCTTCCTCCAGGCAATTGCAAGAAAACCTTCTGAGGTATAAGGTATTGCCAGACACCAAGCAACATGATGAACATGAAACAAAACCTTGGCGAGCTGATACAAGACTTCCTCGCTCGGTTCACAAAGGCTGCATTAGAGGTGAAAAATCTTCCAGAAGGGGTAGCACATAGCTCGTTGTGCAACAGAATCATGCATTTGGAACTAGTGCAATCACTAGCCCTCGACCTATCAGAAACAATGCCATATTTTCTGGAGAGGTGCAATCAATATGCCAATATGGATGATGCACTGGCAACCATGGGAATGGCAGGGAAACCCAAATTGGAGAAAGACAAGAAGAGGACTCAACGCCCGAGGGAGGAAGATCGGGAGTACAAGAAAACCACCGGCCCATGGACTATGGGGAGGCCCCAAAGAGGTACGAGTTAGACAGAACCTGAACCAGCATCTTGCTAGAAATTTAGGACCAAAAGTTCCTGCGTTGGTCTAGGCCAATGGATGCAAAACCAGAAGAAAGGAATCCGAATAGGTTATACATGTATCATAGGGACCACGAGTATGACACCGAAGATTGTAAGGCTCTGAAAAGAGAAATTGATGAGCTCATCAAGGTGGGGTACCTAAACAAGTACCTAAAGCAGAAGTTTGGGGAGTAGCGACAAAGTAGAGATGAAGCCGGACCAAGCTGACAAAAAATCAAGCAGAAGGACACTGATTGTGCCGACCTCTAGGCTAATTGGCCCACATGACCCACCATCCTAACTATTATGGGCTGTCCTACAACAGAGTCAGTACGAAAGGCTAAGGCTCATGCCTGTTTCATATGTATCATCGAATAACTTGTAAAAACTGCTCGGACTGACCTGGTAATCTCCTTCTCAAATTCTGATATGGAAGGACTGAATTGGCCTCACGATGATGTTGTTGTGATCCAGCTTGTTGTTTCCAATTGCCCATTTTGCTGTGTTTTAGTGGATACTGGCTTATCAGTTGATCTTATGGCATACGAAGCATTCCAGAAACTTGGTTTGGGAATAGGTGCACTAAAACCCGCTAGTAACCCATTATATGGATTCTCTGAGTCACCCTCGAAAATTGAAGGGACTATAGAGTTGCTGCTAACCATCGGACATGAACAGATGATGACCACTACAATGGTGAATTTCATAGTGGTAAAGGTGGCGTCCTTATACAATGCTATCCTCAGTCGTCCAAGACTCAACAATATGGGCGCTATCATATCTACCAAGCATATGAAGGTTAAGTTCCTGACACAGAACGGGATTGGAGAATGCAAGTCAAGCCAGCGTGAGTTGTTTGAGATTTAAAAAGTAACTACAATCATACAGATCAGTGTAGCTAATGGGTCGAACACAATGAGAGCAGCCACTTTATTTTTGGCTTCTTAAAGTAATGTGAAAGTAAAATTATTAATTATAGTGATCTACTTATAAATACCACCCTAAACCAACGCATCTAAGAATTTAAATAATCAAACCATTCAGATAAAAAGTAACTAAAATTAAAAATTAAAAATAAAGAGGATGGTTCTCTGGCTAGGAGGGGCAGAGCCAGTGCATACACTAGCCATGTATATACACCCAATTTTGTCACCCTCCTCAGGCTATGATGAAATATGGATCTTGGGCGCGACTTCTGGCTTTCGATCGACAGAGATGCTGATGGAAACATTCCCTATCCAAAACCCTAGAATCTCTGCGTGGGAGAGAGGAAGGTCTAATTTTGACTTTTTATATATGAAGGAATCTAGTTAAGATGACCATACAGATAAATAATGCTCGAAAACATGATTTCAACGATATATGATACGTCAAAATTAGGCCAATGGGTTTTTCGCAATCATCCTTGAAAAATCACACCTTCCCGTACATATGCTGCATACATGGACAGTCCCACTGGAAACCTGGAAAAATCCCTCACCTAACCCAAACACCCTAAAATTCATCTCCTACCTACCCAGATAACCCC
This sequence comes from Macadamia integrifolia, assembly GCF_013358625.1. Taxonomy (NCBI): domain Eukaryota; kingdom Viridiplantae; phylum Streptophyta; class Magnoliopsida; order Proteales; family Proteaceae; genus Macadamia; species Macadamia integrifolia. The sequence goes on along the minus strand of NW_024868237.1, from coordinate 97,166 downwards.
GAAACACTCCCGGATCTGAAACCCTAGAAATCCCCACGCGGGAGAGAAGGGGTTTAATTTTGGCTTTTCATATATGAAGGAATCCAGTCAAGATGACCGTACAGATGAATAGTGCTTAGAAATATGATTATGACGATATATGATACACCAAAATTGGACCGATGGATCTCCTGTAATCATCATCAGAAAAACCCATATTCGCGTGCGTGCTGTGCGCTCTGGCCAACAGGCCAGCCCGTGCTCATGCTTTGGCCAATAGACCATCCCACGCACGTGCTCGTTGCCCATAGCCCCAAAGCCTTGCACACCTCTGCACACCCCTACCGCATGCTGCGCGCCCCCACTGCATAGCATACATGCCCCCGTTGCACGTATACGCTCCCCTGCCACACACTGTGCGCGCCCCAGCTGTACGTTATGCATGCCCCTACTGCATGCCATGCACACCTTGCCTTCATGGTCATGCACACTGTGCCTACACCATGCATAGGTGGCCCACACACCATGCACATTGTCCGCACACCCGCTGTGCACATTACCTACACACCCATGCATTCGCGCACCCATGACATCACCCGCACTACCTACCTAAACTTTCTCTCTCCTCCCGCTTTCTGAAAATCACCTTTTTCTTGCTAAAGTTTCTCTCTCCTCCTATTTTTCTGAAAATCACTTTTTTCCTGCTAAACCTTCTTTCTCCCATTTTTTCGAAAATCACCTTTTTCTGGCTAACCTTTCTTTCTCCTCTAGCTTTTCCAAAAATACATTTTTTGGCTAAAGTTTCTCTCTCCTCTTGTTTTTCCAAAAATCACCTTTTTCCAGCTAAAATTTCTCTCCTCCCATTTTTTCTAAAAACCCCCTTTTACCCACTGGACAAATGCCCTCCCTACCCTTTTTTGCCTTCACCCCCTTTAACCATTGGACAAAAATCATATCCCCTCAATTTAGGTAAGAGCCCCCCCTTTCGTCCACTGGATAAAAGGATTCCCACTCTCTTATTTGGCTAGAGAAAACTATAAATACCCCCATCTCTTAGAAAAAAACACACCAACACACCAGGATCCTCCTTTAAGAGTAAAATTTTCCTCCCCTCTCCCCTCTTAATTTTCTTTTAATCTTCGGAGTGTTCTTTGTCCAGATCCGAAAACTCATTCGGATCTTTGAAGTGTTCTTCGGGATCTTGAAGATCTTCAATCCAAATTCTTAGTTAGATCCGGTTTTTAGTCAAAAATAGTATGTTCTTCAGCCACCTAACTTGAGCGTTCTTCGGTGTTCTTAAGCATTTTTGAGATAGAAAATCCCCCCTTTTTGAGGTTCTTTGGGTCTACGAAGAGATCTTTGTTAAGATCTGAAACTCTGTTTGGATCTTCAAAGTGTTCTTTGGGACTTTGGAGTTCTTCAATCCATTTTTAGGTCAGCCCGTTTCTTTCCGAAAATAGCCTTTCCTACCTGAACCTCTGTCCGAGTGTCCCTAGAATCTTTCCAGAAATAGCCATTCCCAGTGGAAACTCTGCCAAAGTACCACCTCAGCCTAGCCCTCCCTTAGCCTATCCCCAGTGGAAGCTCTACCGGAGTGCCACCTCATCCCAATCCCGTTTCTTTTTAGAAATAGCCTTTCCTAGCCGAACCTCTGTTTGAGTGTCCCTAGAATCTTTCTAGAAATAGCCATTCCCAGTGGAAGCTCTGCTGAAGTGCCACCTTAGCCTAGCTCTCCCTTAGCCTATCCCTAGCGGAAGCTCTGTCGAAGTGCCACCTCAACCTAGCCCTCCCTTAGCCTATCCCCAACGGAAACTCTGCCGGAGTGCCCCTTCATCCCAAGCCCAGAAATAGCCTTCCCTAGCCAAAGTTTTGTCCAAATCCAAATCTAGAACTAGCCTTCCTTAAGCCGAAGCTCTGTCCAAAACTAAATCCAAAAATAGCCTTCCCTAGCCGAAGCTCTGTCCGAATCCAAGTCCGAAAGCGACCGTTCCTAGCCAGAACTCTGTCCAAATACCATCATAATCAGCATTTATCAAGAAAGGAAGTTGGAGGTTAAGACCATCTTCCTTTGAGCTGGGAAAACACGAAAGACAGTCTGAGCCGGTACCAATAAGGGGCCACCCCTCTTGACCCGAAACAGGGGTCAAATTCAGGTATAATTTCTCTCCTCATTTAAACATAATGTAGATATTTAATAAGTATTGTTTCAGTGTATATAATAGTTTGAATTCAATTAATTTATATACGTGTGATAACTTAGCCATACATGTGGCATAGTAATAATTATAGAAAATGTTCGTTCTCAAGCATCTAGCAAGAAGACCGGTTGAACTGGGAAGATTGGGTGCTTAACACCTTCTCAACTCTATAACCTGACACTTACCCTAAATCTCTGGACCAGACCAAATTTCAGGCCCCTATCTCAGGAATCGGGCCCACCCCTGGTCCTAGGCCCATAACACTAGGTGGCGACTCCAAACCCCATTTGTATGATCCCGATCCCTGAATTGGACCATCATCAAAACCCTGTCCCAAATGACAGATTTTACACTCTCATAAAATAGGCCTCTATGTATCTCCAAGCGACGATAAGGAGGTACGGGGCCCAAGCGAAGCACACATGACTCGAACCCTCCCCCTCACATAAAGGTGAAGAGAGAAAGAGAGGACAGAGGATGGGGATGCATAGTCCATTCTCTACAGGCCGCTACCCTCACAGTGGTGACTTTGCTGGGGATAAATGTCAAGCTTCCAATACTAGATGCTACCTTTAAATGCAAGAACATTTTCCACCACATTTGTTTGAAAATGTATTTGGCTAACCCCATATTTGTAATTTTATTCGCTAACCACATCATGCATTGTGCTCGAAGTGAAATCATTTGGTGAGGGACTCCCTGTCATGCCCACACCCTTGGAGAGGTCAGTGCATGTCATGGAGAGTACTCTCAGAGCAAATGATACCTACTTCCTATACAACAATGAAAGGTATTGTCAAACGGTGAGGATGTTGTATTTGTGATAGCACCCTCAGGAGGTCTGTGCACTTTATAGCATTCTAAGATCGAATCCGTCATCAAACGGTGAGGATGTCTGTATTTGTACCAGCACCCTTGGGGAGGTCCGAGCACTTTACATAATTCTGAGATTGAATGATGGTTACCCTACATTACACTTTTGCACACAATCACTCACGATTCCACCACCTCGCGGCCAATTGCTTAACCTCTTGTGTAATCAGTTGTAATGAGCAAGGAAGTCACCCCCTTGATCTCATACCTACGGGTATATGAAAAGGATCACATACCTTACGTATATAGATCCTGTCAAGGAAGCCTTGTCTGTCCTATTGTATCCACTGCATGCTCGCATTATGTAGAAAATAGATGAAGAAGCTAGGAGCGCCACAAGTTAACTGTAGAAGTTGTTTGTAGTTTTGAAAAAGAAGGTTCCTACACTATATTCCTGTTATAAAGAATTGCTTTCCTAGAGTGGGTTTCGGATAAAAGGTGTCCCTCCTCCTTAAGGAAAAAGTCCAGATACGTGACTCAGGGGCAATCTCGTTAGAGTCACATCAAGTCCTGAGAAAAATAAGGAGGAAGGACACCTAGTGGGAAAAAAAGTAAGGAAAGCATGACTTTATTACATAGAATGTCTTATGGGAATATTCTCAACAAGCCATTTGTATGAACTTCCCACTCATGAAATTGGGTGGACTAGGGGCATCAAACCCTATCCACCCCCTACCATTTAGCGAACTACCTTTGGATGGATCATTAGTTGTTAATCTAGTGAATGTGTGAACAAGGGGTTGGGAATTCAAGAAACCTAAAATAAACCACTTTTGATTTAGGCATAATTCCATATCTCAAGTACTCACTGCGGTCCCTTTGGACTAGTCAGGGTAATCAGTTGACTCGCCTAAATCCATAATCACCTTTGTCATCTCTTCTAGATTGTCTACTACTAGGTGATTACAACCCAGTAAGCATGGATCCACCCAACATGGAAACACCCAAACAAGCCTGGGTCCGTCCCGTGGAAACCTTGTAGACAGAATGGCTGAAGTCAAAAGAGGGATAACTCAGATATTGCATACACTTCAGAACCCTCCCAGAGTTGATCATAGGAATGAGTTGGCACCGGAAATAGGAGATGTAGACCAAAATGGAGCTACAGGTCATCGAGGGAAATCTTCTCGAGTCGACTTAAGGGAACTAGAGCATGTCTGGCCAATCGGTCGGAGAGGATCTTCACCTACCCGGATGAATGGTCAACGAGGGGCCTATTCCAGGGTCCCTCCTCCTAGGGTAGTAAATGAAGATGAAGAAGAGGAATTTGCAGCACACATCCACTTTGAGCCTCCAGAGATAGAGAAAGAAAGGAAGCTAAGAGAGCAGTTAGAGAAGTTGGAGAACATGATTCAAGTAGGAAAAGGATCAAAAGGCCAAGCAGTGGATTTTAAGGGAATGAGCTTCTTCTCTGGAGCAAGAATTCCATAAAAATTTAAATGGCAGACTGATAGATTTGATGGGTCAGGAGACCCCAAGGCTCATCTCAAGGTTTTCCACAACATCGCCAAGTCGTGGTAACTTGCAAATAACCAAATGGGGTAACCCTTTATGTTAACCCTATCAGGACTAGCACTAAGGTGGCTCCCATAGTTGGAGTCATCACAAACTCAGAATTGGGTGACGGTAATGAATGCCTTCACCAAGCAATACTCATACAATACTAAGGTGGATGTGAAACATTGGGAGCTTGAGATGTTGAGTTAGTAGCCTAAGGAAGGATTCACCACTTTCTTGATAAGATTTAGGGACAAGGCTGCCAACTTGGCAGATAGGCCTTCATAAGCAAAGCAGGTAGCAATGTTAATAGAGAACTTGTCGAAGCCCTATTATAATGTTCTTTACTATCTGTATTTGCAAACTTTTGATGCCTTGATAGCCATCGGCACACGAGTGGAGAATAGAATTCTGAGACTAGAATAGTATCAAGGATCCTCCCAAGATGCGAGCAAGAACACCCGAGTCAGATGGGGAAAGGGTCCAAAAACTAATATGGTAAGTGCAGTTCAGCAGTCAGTCTCACCAGCCACTTCTTCACAACCCTTCATAATACAAGTAGATGCACCCGCCCAAAAGGCTCCCCACCCAAAAGGCTCCTCTCCCAAGAAGGTAGTTTTTTGATTTGGGAATTCTTGTAATGGCCACATATGAGAAGTTAAAGAAGCAAAGACTGCTAGGGACAGTGGCTCCAAGAGTGATCAGCAACCCTCCTCCAGCTTGGTTTAGGGATCGTGAGTATTGTGCCTACCACACTCAGAAGGGGCATAATATTGAAAGATGTTTGGGTTTACAGCATGCAATTCAGGACTTGGTAGACAATGGAACCATTGAGGTTAAGATCAAACAGCCTCCCAATGTCAATACCAATCCACTCCCCGATCATGTGAACAATATAGATGAAGAAAATACAGAGAGTGACCCTGCTCAACTCATTGTACTTAGAGCTCGGAAGAGTCATGTGAATGCCTGCGCTTATAGGAAAATCATGAGTCAAAGGGCTGGAGTCATAAGAACCCCCAGAAGAAGAGAATCATTAGAGGAAGAGTCACAAGATCTGGTGCCCCCATCCATCCCTCCTCATCAGAAGAACCCATAGCACCATATTACCAGCCTTTGCCATATTATCAGCCTCCGCCATATTATCAGCCTTCACCCTATCATCAACCTTTCCCCCACCATCAAAGTGGAGGAACCTCTTCATCCTATCACCCCCAATCTTCATATCCTACCTCTCATATTACATCATCTTCATACCATCCCACTTCATATCCCTCATCATCCTCATACCAATCCCATTCTCAAGGTTCAGTGTATAACCCAAAAGAAGGATGGACAGACGGGTACGATTGGAAGGATATGCTTGCACTACCAGATTCTCCAAAGATGACTTCATTAACAGGGTCAGTAAATGTTTCCTAATGCGTTATAAGAAGATTCCTTCCCAAGACCTTAAAAAGTTTTACAAATTAGCTTGTGACATTCCTAGCGTTCTCCATCTATTTCCTAAATGATGTGAGTATGCAGTGGATGCAATAGGACCGAACTGGAAAATCATCACAAGATCTATATATGCAAGGTATGTGATCCTTTTGATATACCCAAAGGTACGGTATCAAGGGGGTAGTATCCTTGATCATTACTCGTGACTACACATGAGGTTAAGCAACTGGCTACAGGGGTGGTGGAACCGTGAGTGATTGTGTGCATAGGTGTAATATGGGGGTTACTATCATCCGATCTCAGAATGTCATAAAGTGCATGGACCTCCCCAAGGGTCCTAGAACAATTACGAATATCCTTGTCGTTCAATAGTATCCCACACACTCTTGTACAGGAAGCGACTATCATTTTCTCTCAGAGTACTTAGTATGATAGGTATTGACCTCCCTGGGGATGCAGGCATGATAGGGAGTACCCTCACTAAATGATTTCACTTCGAGCAAGAGGCATGATGTGGTTAGAGCATACATTTTCAAACATGGGTTAGCCAAACATGTTATCAAACAAATATGGTGGAAAATGTTTTTGCATTTAAAAGTAACATCTAGTTTTGGAAGCTTGACAATCCCCAGTGAGGTCACCACTATGAGGGTAGTGGCCGGATCTTTGGGCCCTCACCTCTCTCTATCTTCTGGTGCACCTCTACAAGCCCCACACCATCACATCCCAGCTTGGAGATACATGGGGGCCTATTTCACAAGACTCCACTCTCTCTCTCTCTTGCGGAGTGGTTCAAAGGTATATCCTCCTAGGGTGGGGGTTTGATGATGGTCCAATATGGGGGATTAGGATCATGCAAAGGGGGTTTGGAGTCGCCACATAGGATTATGGACCTAGGACCTAGGGGTGGGCCCAATTCCTAAGAAAAGGGCCTAGAAGTTGGTTTGGTCCAGAGAACAGGGTAAGCGTTAGGTTATAGAATTGGGAAGGTGTTAGGCACCCAATCTACCCGGTTCGACTGGTCTTCTTACTAGATGCTTGAGAATGAAAATTTTCCATAATTATTGCTATACCACATGCATGGCTAAATTATGACATATATATACACTAAAATAAATAACTATATATGTACACTAAAGCAAGGTAAATAAAGGATTTAAATTATGCTAGTTCAGGTGAGTGATTATACCTGAGCTTAACCCCTATTTCGGGTTATGACGGCTAGGCCCCTGATTGGAATAGATATAGACCTTCTTTTGGGTTCTTCCGCTCCGGGGAGGGTGACTTTCGCCTCCAACATCCTTTCTTTAGAGATGCTGACTGTAATGGTCTTCGGATATTTGGACAAAGGTTCGGCTAGGGAAGAGTGATGCCCGAGCTTGTACTCTGGCAGAACTTCAACAAAGCTTCAACTAGGGAAAGCTGATACTTGGACTAGGATTTTGACAGAGCTTTGGCTAGGGAAACATGATAAAGATCTAAGACATTGGAGGAACTTCAGTAGAGTTTCGGCTAGGGAAGGCTAAGGAAGGGCTAAGGCTTGGGTGGCATTCGACAGAAGTTCTGCTAGGGAAGGCTACTAAAAGGCTAAGACTTAGGTGGCACTTCTGTAAAGCTTTGCCTAGGGAAGGCTACTAAAAAGGATAAGGCTTGGGCAACACTTCAGTAGAGCTTCGGCTAGAGAAGGCTACTAAAAAGGTTAAGGCTTCGGCGGCACTTCGGCAGAGCTTCGGCTAGGGAGGGCTAAGGAAGGGCTAGGCTAGCCAAGGGAAGGGGCTAGAGGGGTGCCAACAAGGCTAAGAAGGGGCCCAACAAAGGTAAGAGAGATATAGGATTAACTCACCCAAGGGAGTGGAGTAGGTGTACCAACCAAGTGTGTTTTTAAAGGGTGAATAGGAGCCTATTTATAGATTTTGGATCCTAAGGGGATGGAAATCGATTTTTACACCAAAAAACTCATGGGGCTACTGGGGAGTTCGCAGGACCATGGGGGATTTTCACCGGGCTACGAGGGAGTCTGGCAGGGTTACGGGGTTTATGGTGGGGCAACGAGGGTTCTAGCAGGGCTATGGGTTTCCCGAGGGCAAGAGGAAGATTCGTGGGGCCACAGGGAGGTTGGTAGGGTAGCAGAGATGGATCCCAATTGGAAGATGTGGGTGGTTTTATCTTCTAGGAGTGATTATGGGAGATCCGATGGTCCAATTTTTTCATACCATATATCATTGGAATTGTGATTCCAAGCACTGTCCATCTATACAGTAACTTTGGACTAGATTCCTTCATATATGTGATGTCATCATTGGACCCCTCTTTTCTTTGATTTTAGGGTTTCTAAGGTTTCTAAGTTTGTGGATGTAAAGGGAGTGTTTCGGGGGTAGACTACCTTAGTCAGTTGTCATCTCTTTTGATTGGAAATGAAGGGCTGATTCCATGATCCGTGAGTCATCATACGCGGGGGAGGGTGAAAAAATTGGGTGTCTATAGGTGGTTGACCTTTAACTCCCAACCCTTCTTCATTAATGGCTCTTTCAGCTTCTCTCATCATTCTTTGTGCTCTGTTTCCTATGATCCTTGTGTGAATCCGAGAGTTCATGAGACCCTTCCTTTTCTTTGGGCGGATGAGCCTGGTAGAATCCTCTTGACCTTCTTCTTCCTCTCCCATCATATTGACTGTCCTATGTTCTAGTAGTGGGTTAGTGGTGACATTGGGAGCTTGCTTGGCTTTCACCTCTATTGTACCATTGTCCACTAAATTCTGAACAACATGCCTCAAATTGAAACATCATTCCGTAAGATGACCTTTCTGGTTATGGTAAGCACAATAATCATATTCCCTATACCATATAGGTGGAGGATTACTAATGTGTTTAGGAGCGATTGTGCCCAAGAGACCCTGTATCTTCGACTTCTCATATACTGTGGCGAATGGCATTCCCAAATCAGTGAACTACCTCCTGGACCTTAAAGCCCCCTGGGTTGCGGGATCTACCTGTATGATAAAAGGTTACGACTATGTTACTATCATAGTTGGTGCTGCCTGTTGGACTGCATTTACTGTGCCTATCTCTTAACTTTTGCCTCACCCAAACCGAGCATTCTTCTCTGAATCCTGGGGTGTCACCTAATACTAGGTATCCCCTAGCAACTTATTTTCAACCTGAGTGCCCGTGGCTATTAAGGCATCAAAGGTCGGTAGATGTTGTTAGTAAAGGACCTCATAGTAGGGTTTTGAAAGATTTTTAGTCAACATCTCCACTTGCTCTGCCACAGTAGGCTGATCTGCCATCTTAGTGGCCTTGTCATGAAACCTCATTAGAAATGTTGTGAATTGTCATAGGTTTTCCAACTCACATCTCTTGATGACGACCTCCATATTGTATGAGTACTGCTTTGTAAAGGCTCACACAATTGTCCACCAATTTTGGGTCTGTGTCCAATTGTGTGAGCCATCTTTGCTCATCCATAAGTTTCCATGACTTGGTGATACTCATGAAAACCTTTAGACATGCCTTGGCATTCTGATTCCATCAAATCAATCATTCTGTCATTTAAATTTCTCAGGAACCTGAGTCCCAAAGAGGAAACTCATCTCATTGGAATCTGTAACTTGCCCCTCCTAGCTTTTACTCTGGATTAGGCCTTCTAATTTTTTTAACTACTCTCTCATCTTCTTTTCCCTTTCTGCTTCTAGGAGTTCATTCTGCATAGGGACAGAAAACTCTTCCTCTTCATCGTCAATAACAACCCTAGGCATGTCCTTAGGTACTATGGGAGTTCCTCTTGGTGTGGCTACCCTAGTCCACTCTGGCTCTCCAAGAATGGGATCCACCCGTGTTGGATTTCTAGCAATATTTTCATTCTAATTAGGGGTAGGATCAGCCCTAGTTGGGTTCCTAATCTCCTGTATGATCTGTGCCAAGTTCTTCTTAAATTCAGCCATTTCAGCTTGCATAACTTCCAAGGGGTGAGCCCATGCCAGCTCGGGTGCATCACTAACTGGGTCTCTAGCAACGGCTTCCATCCTATTTGGGCTCTGACTCTCTAACGACTGGAGTGATATTGGACTTAGGCGGGTCAATTGGCTACCCTGACGAGTCCACACGGACGGTGGGGGATCTATTGGGCTTGGAATTGTGCCTAATCCACAAAAAAGGCTTGGCCTAGAAAAAATTTCTTTTTTTTTTTCAAACTTTCTTATTATTTATTTATTTTTTGTTTTTTTTTTTGCAAACAAGCATTTCATACAAGGTTAATACAAACATGGATGATCTTAGAAAAAAGTGGTCTAATGAGGTATCCTACGTTGTTTGGTTCTGCTCTCTGTTATTTACCCCACTCGACAATTCCTTCCTCTCTAGCCACTCATGGAATGCACCTCCTTGATGATTTGGCATTCCGTATAATTTAATGGGAATCACCCCAGAATCATACATATCGAATCATTGAGGTGTCATTTCCTATTTTGGGAAAGAATCTTTAACCAACAACCCACTTGAAAGAGAGTGTATCCCCTTTAATTTGGATACATCATTAGAACCCTCCAACTTAGATCTAAAACAAATCTATTCAGTTAGCTTGTGGTGTACCTAGGGTTCTCTATCTATTTTCTAGATGATGCAAGGATGCAATGGATCCAATAGGACTGAACATTCTTCCTTGACAAGATCTATATACTCAAGGTATGTGTTCCTTTTGATATACTTGAAGGTACAGCATCAAGGGGGTAGCGCCCTTACCCATTACTCGTGACTATACACAAGGTTAAGTAACTGGCCATGGGGGTGGATGGAATCAAGTTGTGAGTGTGTGTAAAGGTATAATGTAAAAAGTACTCCTATCAATGTAGTTAACGGGTCGAACACAAGGACAACAACCACTTTATTTTTTGCTTCTTAAAGTAATGCGAAAGTGAACTAATTAGTTATAGTGATCTACTTCTAACTACCGCCCTAAACCAACGCATCTAAGAATTCAAATAATCAAACCACGTAGATAAAAAGTAACTAAAATTAAAAAAACTAAAAATAAAGATGATGGTTCTCTGGCTAGGAGGGGCAGAGCCAATGCATACACTAGTCGAGATCCTTGGGGGAAAGGGAAAACAATAAAGTAAAGACTGAAAGAAAAATCCTAAGTTAAGAAGGAAAGGGTAGTCAGAAGAGGGAATGAGAGGGGGGAGAGAAGACTTATGAGAAGCCTACCTACCTGAACTTCAATACTTGAACTTGAAAATTTGAAAACTTGGTTGAGTTTTGAAATACTACCAGTAGTAAAAACCAGATTTGGAATAAACCAAATCTGAAATTGCTATTACTAGAGAAAACAAATCTGAACTTGAAAAACTGAACTTGAAAGAGATGCTCCACAACTTGTTCTTGTCACTTAGAACTAAACCTAGAACTAAAAATTAAACTTAAAACTGAATAAAATAAAACCATGAACATAAAAGAATCTTGCATTCATTAAGTAGAACTCCATTAGATAAGTGCATAAGCCAAAAGCAAAAGCAAAGAACTAGAGAAGAACTAAACCTAGAGGACAAGAGAGACTAAAAAAATCCTAAGAGAGAGTGGTTCACTCCTTACTTGAGTGTGTTCCTTATATAGGAGATGGGGGTATGGTTAGGATAACATGTTGGTTTCCTAGTTGGAATCTAAAATACTGAGGTGGCAGCAAGAGAGAGTGAAAATATAAGGGAGAGAAAAGAGGAGGAAGAAAAATCGTATGGAGAAGGAGAGGTATCCAATGATTTGGTGGTGATTGGGGGATCCACAACAACATATTCCATATGTTAGCGATGAGGTGGAGGAGAGAGAAGAGAGAAATTGTGTGGGAGAAGAGGAGATCCGGCCGACCTCCTATTTCTTGCTTGAATCAATTAGGGCAACTTCTAATTGAGTAGGAAGTTCCATCCATGCCCCTTGCTTTAAGTGATGAGTAGGGGAGAGAAAATCTTCCAACAAAAATCTCTAAAAAATAGTAGCCAAGAGTTTCGAACTTGAGACCTCCTGGTGAGTAAGGGATTTTTGCACACCACAACTCACCAACTATGCTAGGTAGTTGTCACAAAAAAAGAATCTTCAATCACTCAAGGGGGTCCATCGATCCTTGTTGGCATTTGAGATATTTCTTGTACACCTAGGACAACTGCAAATGGGCTGGTTCTGTATTTCGGTTCAGTTTTGATCCATTATTCTTTTTTTGGCTCGAAAAGAATAATCACTTGTACGGGTGACCAAATGGATGTTTACTTTTAATGCAACCATGAAAAGAAATAGGACCTCTTTACGTGTAAAATTAGAGATGTGGCACCCGATAGTCCTTAAGGCCTTTAAAATACAAAACCTGCAAAAAGAGAGTAAAACCCAAGGTAGATCCATTCTAAATATGTAAAAATGCATGCTTTACTACCTAAGATCTTACACGTAAATATACTCATCAGAATTCACTCACACTTAAACTTTGCTAGTCTTCGAGCAAAATAAAAATAAAAAGAATAAAAAACAAAAACTTAACTCACTTTCGTAGGAATCACGGTTGCACTTAGCATGTGCAACAGGCCTTTAAACCCTTAGGTTACCCTAGTGGACGAGTTGTGTCTCGTGGGTGTTTGCGGTGAATATATACCCAAAATTCAGAAAAAAAGCAAATCCAACCTTCACCAAAGATAAGGGCCATACCGATCCGGAGCAAAGATAATTCCTCTTACACTCGATCTAGGGACCCCCACACTTGATATTTTATTACCCAATATCAATTTCAAGCACAAGCATATTTCTTAATACAGAACTTACCTTGGCTCTTCCAAAACAACCTTATCTTAAGGAAAAACCACTTATGAAGTAGTAGAGAACCAAAGACTAAGGCATTGGATTGTTTTCGACCAAACATATTACCAAGGCATTGATGACATTTGCACCTACTTTCTACTGTGTGGTTTTTTTTTTTTTTTTTTAAATTGAACTCTATCCTACTCCACTACTATTGGTCTGACACGTTGAAACTCGAATTCTGATTCCCAACCATTTCGTTCATTGTCATTTAAAAGTTGAAGGGTGTGAATCAAAGCTGAAAAAATAAAAAATTATAACGGTGTGAATCAGAAGTGAAAAAAAAGTCCAAAGTCCAGAGATTAGGTGTGCATCAGGACTAGAAAAAAGTATTTTTTTTTATTTTAAGTCTAACTAATACTCAATATATTATAGAGATATGGTATGATTAAACCCAAACCAACAAAATGGGGGTATAAGTAATAATAATAAATTTTGCAACCAAATTTTAAGATTCTATTCACATGAACTGTCTTTTAATGAAGAGTATACTCTAATGAAAAGCAAATGACTCTTTTTCTTTCTTTTTTTCCTTTTATGTTCTTTTACTCTTTGAGGTTTTTAGCAGGTCTATTGATAGTAATCAATTGATTATTTCAGAATTCGATGACATTTCCTTTCTTTTATCTTAGTTATTAACATACCAATTGCCAAAGGAGTGAAGAGGATTAGAGATAAATTAAATTATGTTTGACTAATTCCTCTCCCCTTTTTCTTTTCTTTTTTTATCAATTTATCTAGGTATAAAGTAGAAAAAATAAAGAATTAAAAAGGCAGTCAACCATGTTAGATCCCTCTAAATTAGTTTTACGTTCAAACTCAGTTCTCCTCTTTGAAGAAAGGATATATTACTTTCTTTTGGATTTATCAGTCTAAGAATGAGCTTTTGGAAAAAAAAAAACTGAAAATTCATTTAATACGATATATTTATTTTAATTTAAAAACCATCGAATTTGAATAAAAAATGTCCCATTTGAATCATGATTACCCTCAACCTTGGATTGATACGGCGACAGATCCAACATGAATCTTACTATGAATCAAACTATAACATAGAATTTCGGGTAGACGATCTACCTTTAATTTTTTTCCTCCGTTCTTAAAATTATGCTCCTGTAGACTCATAATTTTGTCTCCCCACTGCAATGATGAATTATGGGCAATGATGAAACATGTAATCTCTATTTCGCAAGGAAATTGATTTTTCGGCACAAATCCAATCTATCCTAGCAAATTTTAACTATCCACAACTTAAATCAATTATGTAAGAATTTAAGTAGTACAGTTGATTGGTCAAGAGTTCAGTCTGATATGATGTGGGGAGGGTGATCAAAAGTGTTAATTGATACCTTTCTCCAGAATACAACACCGAGCTTAAAATGTGCTTGATTCCTGTATCATTGAAGATTATTCGGATTGAGTGTAAGACTAGTTAGGAGTTCAGCCCAATATTGTTTAAATGATGTGGGGAAGGTGACAAAAAATGATCCTTGATACCTATCACCAAAATAAGAAAATTGAGCCTAGTATGTGCTCGATTCTTGTACCATTGGAGTGTACTCAGATATTCGGTCATGTTGATATCTTGCACGAAAAGAACGGATACTGTGAGGGTAGCAACCGGAGATAGGCTATGCATCCCCATCCTCTCTCCTCTCTCTCTCTCTCTCTCTCTCTCTCTCTTCACCTTCATGTGAGGGGGAGGGGTTCGATTTGTGTGTGCTTAGCTTACGGGCCCCACACCGCCATATCGCCGCTTGGAGATACGTGGAGGCCTATTTCGTAAGAGTGTGAAATTCATTATTTGAGATGGGGGTTTTAATGATGGTCCAATTCGGGGATCGGGATCATGCAAATGGGGTTTTGAGTCACCACCTAGGGTTATGGGCCTAGGACCCCGGGGGTGGGCCCGATTCTTGAGAAAAGGCCCAAAATTTATTCTAGTCTAGAGAGTTAGGGTAAGTGTCAGGTTACAGAGTCAGGAAGGTGTTAAGCACCCAATCTACCTGGTTCAACCGTCTTCTTACTAGATGCTTGAGAACGAACATTTTCCACAATTATTACTATTCCACATGTGTGGCTAAGTTATCACACATATATACATTAATTGAATTCAAACTATTATATACATTAAAATAAGGATTATTAGATATTTACATTATGCTTAAATGAGGAGAGAGATTATACTTGAATTTGACCCCTATTTTGAGTCAAGAGGGGTGGGCCCCTAATTGGTACTGGCTCGAACTATCTTTCATGTTCTCCTGGCTCAGGGGAAGACGGTCTTGACCTCCAACTTCCTTTCTTGAGAGATACTGATTGTGATGGTATCTGGATAAAGCTTTGTCTGGGAACGATCGCTTTTGGATTTGGATTCGGACAGAGCTTCGGCTAGGAAAGGCTATTTCCAGCTTTGGATTCGGACAGAGCTTTGGCTAGGGAAGGCTATTTTTGGCTTTGTATTCATACAAAGCTTCGGTTAGGGAAGGCTATTTTTGGGCTTGGGATGAGATGGCACTCCTGTAGAGCTTCCGCTGGGGATAGGCTAAGGGAGGGTTAGGCTGAGGTGGCACTTCGGCAGAGCTGTCGCTGGGAATGGCTATTTTTGAAAATATTCCAAGGACACTCAGACAAAGGTTCGACAAGGAAATGCTATTTCTGAAAAGAAATGGGCCAACCTAAAAATGGATCGAAGAACTCCAAAGTCCTGAAGAACACTTTGAAAATCCGAACTGAGTTTCAGATCTTAACAAAGATCTCTTTGTAGACCCGAAGAACCTCAAAAGGGGGGTTTCTATCTCAAGAACGCTCAAGAATGCTTAAGAACACTCAAGGGAGGTGGCTCAAGAACATATTGTCTTTGGCTAAAATCTGGATCTAACTAAAAAATTTGGATTGAAGGTCTTTAAGATCCCAAAGAACACTTTGGAGATACGAATGAGTTTTGGGATCTTGACAAAGATCGCTCCGAAAATGAGAAGAAAATGAAAAAGGAGGAGGGGAGGAAAATTTCACTCTAAAAGGGGATTTTGGTGTGTTGGTGTGTTCTTTTCTAAAGGAGGGGATATTTATAGTTTTTTCAGCCAAATAGGAGAGGGGGAATCCCTTTATCCAGTGGATGAAAAGAGCGGCTCTTGCCTAAAGTGAAGAGATAGGATTTTTGTCCAATAGGTAAAGGGGAGGTGAAGGCAAAAATGGGTGGGGAGGGCTTTTGTCCAGTGGGTAAAAGGTGATTTTTAGAAAAAATGGGAGGAGAGAAAAATTTTAGCTGGAAAAAGGTGATTTTCAGAAAAGCAGGAGGAGAGAGAAATTCCAGCTAAAAAAGGGGGTTTTTGAAAAAGCAAGAGGAGAGAAGGTTTAGCTAGAAAAGGCAATTTTTAGAAAAGTGGGAGGAGAGAGAAGGTTTAGATGAAAAAGGCAATTTTCAAAAAAACGGGAGGAGAGAGAAGGTTTAGCCAGAAAAGGCAGTTTTCAGATTCTGATCTTCGGAACGATCTTCGTCAAGATTCGAAAACTCATTCGGATCTTCGAATTGTTCTTTGGGATCTTAAAGATCTTCGATCCAAATTCTTAGTTAGATCCAGATTTTAGCCAAAAATATTATGTTCTTGAGCGACTCCCTTGAGTGTTCTTGAGATAGAAACCCCCCCAATATGCCCGGTTCAACCGGTCTTCTTGCTAGATTCTTGAGAACGAACATTTTCCACAATTATTACTATTCCACATGTATGTCTAAGTTATCACACATATATACATTAATTGAATTCAAACTATTATATACACTAAAACAAGGTTTATTAGACATCTACATTATGCTTAAATGAGGATAGAGAGAAGGTTTAACCGAAAAAGGCAGTTTTCAAAAAAGCGAGAGGAGAGAGAAGGTTCAGCCAGAAAAGGCAGCTTTCAGAAAAGTAGGAGAGAAAAGGTTTAGCCAGAAAAGGTAGTTTTCAGAAAAGCAAGAGGAGAGAGTAAGTTTAGGCAGGTAGTGCGGGTGATGTCATGGATGCACGAATACATGGGTGTGCGGGCAATGTGCACAGTGGGTGCATACACGCTCGGGTGTGCGGGCCACTTGTGCATGGTGCAGGCACAATGTGCACGCCATGCAGGCAAGGTGTGCATAGCATACATCAGAGGCATGCATAGCATACAGCAGGGGCATGCACAGCATGCGACGGGGGTGCACACACTATGAGGCAGGGGTGCTCACAGGTGCGGCAGGGGCACACACACTATGCAGCTGGGGCACGCATGCGTGTGGCGGGGGCGCGCAGCATGCGGCAGGGGTGTGCAGGGGTGTGTGCATGGCTGTGGGGCTGTGTGCATGGATGTAGGGCTGTGTGCATGACATGGCTGCGTGCATGTGCTGCAGCCTGTGGGCAGCGAGCAAACCCACGGGCTGGCCAGAGCGCACAGCGTGCACGTGAATATGGGTTTTTCTAGTGATAATTGTGGGAGATTCATAGGTCCAATTTTGGCATATCACATATCGTCAGAATTGTATTTTTGAGCACTATTCATCTGTACGGTCATTTTGACCGAATTTCTTTAAATATGAAAAGCCAAAATTGGACCCATTCTCTCCCGCATGGGGATTTTCAAGGTTTTAGGTTGGGGAATATTTCCATCAGCACCTCTATCGGTCAAAAGTCTGAAATCACATCCAAGATCCAAATTTCATCATAGCCAAAGGAGGATGACAAAATTGGGTGTCTACAGATACCCAAATGTGTTGTATTGTCTACCTAAACTTTGAACCCATTGATCAAGACCAAACCCGAAGCAAACCAAACCAGACCATACTCAAACCAAACCAAACCAATCCAAACCAGACCAAATCTGAACCAAACCAAACCAATCAAATCCTGCCTACCCCTTAGTAAGAGGACTTAGCTGCCTAAGTCTACAGGCGCCTTAGCTACTAGGTAGCCGCCTACCCTAGGTCTGCCACAGATCTTAGGGAATTGCTTCCATGAAGATGGTAAGCTACGTGTAAGCCTTACCATCTCCCTTTAAAACTTACCATCTATGTGTAAGCCTTACCATCTCCCTTTAAGCTTCCAAGGATTTAATCCTTTAGATTTGCTTCCATGGAGGAGCTTACCATCTCCCTATAAGGATTTCTACGGATATTTGGCTTTTCCTATAAATAGTTAATGAGGTCACGGTGTATGGAGAGGCTGGAACTTTCTGAGAAGAAATCCCTATTTCAAATAGCCCAGCCAAAAAGAGGGAGAGAGAGAGAGAGAAATTCATGAGTCATGGAAATTTAAGAGCTTAACGAACAAAGCTCGCTGAGTTTGATGTCCTAATACGGAAGCTTTGCTCTAGTTTTTGGAAGCCCATGTCATCCATTTAAGGTTAGCACTGAATCATTGCTCAAATTTTCATAGTTAATTTTGATTTGTTGTTATAGTGTGAAAATGCTGCTTAAATATTCGTATTCCTGTCTATTTCATGATGTAGCACGGAAGTTCGCACACATTCCCATAGCTGGTTCTTGTTCTAGGGATAAAACGTTTGAAGCCCTACCCGTATTCTTATAGGTGATTCCTATTGGAATATAGCATGAAAGCCCTACCCATATTCCCAAAGCTGATTTTTATTCTAGGAATATAGCGCGGAAGCCTTGCCTATATTCCCACAGTTGTTTCCTATTCTAGGGATATTGTCACACCCCGTTCACACTGAACCGGGCCAGTGACCGAGTTAACACCGGTTAACCCAAACCTGCCAGGATCATCAGATACCGTATTCCACCACAGCATACACACAACTAATATAAACTCATTAGATCAGTGGAAGACTAAGTTTTACCTGTGAATAATCCCATAATACTTGATACCCGAATAGTGATACAATAATTATATACATTTGGGCCCGAAGGCATGATATTTACACAAAAAGAATAAAATTCAAATATCAAGTACATAAGGAAATCCACCAAAACAATCAGAGTACACATCTCGGCTCGGTTTCAAGGCTGGAGCTCAGCTTGGCCTCAGAAGTGGAGCTCAACACGGCCTCAAAACTGCTGTCCCGCAGCACAGCTCTCACACGAGCAGTCAGTGCCGTGCTCTAACTCCTCAGGGGTCCACCAGTCCTCTTCAGGAAACTCGACTGTGGGACCCACCCCGTGCTCCTCAATATATGACCTGTAAAATCATCTAAAAAGGGGCGTATACGTGGGATGAGCTCACTAGCTCAGTAAGTAGAAAGATGGACCACACAGCAGTCCACACATCACAACACATCATATGCACTACATGCCATGCCATACATTTTAAATCACATCCACCTAAGCAACATTACTAAGTCCTCGGTTTTAGTGCTACTACAACCACAATGCGCGTATACTCCGGGTACGAGCCACGAACTCCCTCCCGCGATACGCCCATAGGGCTGTCGGAGAAGGCCCACCGTGAGTACTCGGAAAAGTAAAGACAATGCCGTCCACCGGCTCTCAACAAAAATGTAAATGACTGAAAATAAAGGTGCTGACTCCAGCAATTTAAAAGCAGTACGATTGGCCCTCTTGAATGTACCACCGGGGTTGCCGACTGTCCTACATGACCCACCGGGCGTTATGTCTAACCGCCACAGTGACCCGACGACCGCGACCACTGCTTCCCCCCAAATGATAACCCAACACCTTAACCCCTGTTGGGAAGGGTCGTAGCACGGGATGGTGAAAATCCTAATACCGCATGCTCCTATATGACAATAGTACGATTGCATAGTGCCTCCGTGTCCCATTCCACGGGCCACCAATGCACTCGTCTCCAAGCCGACTACGGCATCTAGTCTATCAATGCAATATGCACAATGATGTCCACATTCAACATATAAACATCTCATTCAATTGGCATTTGGAAAGTAAACATAGCACATATGCACATCAATGTGTGGGATGACTAGACTACATAACATATTCATGATGGCATGACTAGACTAGATATATTTAAATGAATGCCAAACAATGCCTTGAAACAAGGCCAAACGTCCTCTCCCCACTTACCTGTAGCGTACAAGGATTCCCGTTCGGTACGGTGAGATCCGGTGCGAATCGGGTAGGATTTGGTGAACCTAACATAATTGAGTGGGGTTAGTACTTCACCATTTTAGGATCAAAATTAATGAAATCCGATGACAAAATCGTGTTTAGAACGTCAAAAGAAGGTCACACGTCCGATTTGGGTCCAATCGAACATAAGGACCACCCTCGGGGCCACACGGGTGGGTCAGACAGGTGGGTAGTCTGGCCCACCGGTCCTACTCACCGGTTGGGACCGGCGGGTAGGGGCCCGCCGGTATGGCCCACCAGTTCCACCCGTTGGTTGGGCCAGGGGCCCCTGCTAGGACCAGCGGGTAGGATGGCCCGCCGGTTGGGCCCGCCGGTTGTGCCCGATGGCCCCCTTGCCTTCTCAGGTGGGTGCCCACAGGCGGGTAGGGGCCCACCGGTTGCACCCACCGGTCTTGGCGGGAAACACCCTGTTTCTTCTCCCATTCTTTGGGGAATCAAATGGGGGCTTTTCCCATCCATTCTTCACACCTTCAAGGTCTTATAGGATAGTTCTAACCTAGATCTAGGTTAGATTCAAGTGATGGGAAACCATCTTACCTTCTTTGCTCAAGAACAACCTCAAACCCTCCAAATCACTTCAAACCCACAATGCTTCTTCCACCTTGTCAATATCTCTTCAAATCCTTCAAGATCAACACATAAATCATCTATTAAACCTTAGATTCATCATTTCAAAGGGGATCTACAAGATCTCAAGAAACCATACTCGAATCAAGGGTTTAAAGCTTGGATATGGTGAATGTTCACAAAACCCAACTTTGCTTACCTCTAACTGTAGATCTAGAGTTTTTAGATCACTCTCCCGGTGCCGGAATGGGAAGATCAAAAACCCAACTTTGCTTACCTCTAACTGTAGATCTAGAGTTGAAGATCACTCTCCCGGCGCTGGAATGGGAAGATCAAGCTTCGGCACTGCTGAAATCCTTCCCTTCTTCCTCTTCCTTCTCTTCCCTTCTTCTTCCCTTTCTTTTCTCTCTCCTCTTTACTATTCTCACCAACGTACGGGGGTCATAAATGGAAAGAAAATGAAGTCATAAAGCTATATATATAATTTCTAAATAAGTGAATAGTGCACATGGATGGGTCACTCAGGTGGGTGGGTGCACCCACCTGTCCGCCCACCTGAGGGCTAAAACTTGGGATTTTGACAGGGTTCGGGCCTCTGCACGAACCCCACCCCTGGCATACGATGTAGCATACGTATATACCTTAAAATATGGATATAATACCTATTTTATTTGTACATGGCCTTATGGTAGGTGCATGTGCACGGCTTGGGTACTCCCGTTTGTTCTGGCACTGGCTCGGACTTGTCGGGCCAGCCGGTGTTTAAGGTCACCCTTGCCATCATAGCCCATAAGGAACCCGCTCTAACTCCCTCTGGTTCTGTTCTTGCACGGTTAAACCGGTTCAACCGCGAAATCAAACCGGGTTCAAGAAGCAGGGTATTACATTACCCCCCCTTCTGAAAAATTTCGTCCTCGAAATTGCATACCTGGTTGATAAAAAAGGTGAGGATATTTGGCTTTCATTTCATCCTCTACCTCCCAAGATGCTTCTTCAAGCGAATGATCAGCCCATCGCACCTTTACATAGGAAATGGAGCGGTTGCGAAGGGTTTTCACCTTCCGGTCCAAAATTTCAGCTGGCTGTTCTGTAGAGGTCATATTAGCTTCTAGGTACTCTGGTTCCACGGGTAGTACATGAGATGGATCATGCACGTATCTCTTCAGCATGGATACGTGGAATATATTGTGAACATCCCCAAGTGAAGGTGGCAGAGCAAGCATGTAGGCTACTGAGCCAACTCGGGATAAGATCTCAAATGGTCCAATGTATCTTGGGCTCAACTTCCCCTTTCTGTGAAACCTTTGCAAACCTTTAGTAGGAGATATCTTGAGAAATACCTTTTCTCCTGGCTGAAATTCAATATCTTTTCTGGCGGTGTCCGCATAGCTCTTTTGACGGGACTGAGCTGCTTTAATCCGTTCTCTAATAACGTCGACTTTGTCACAAGTCATTGTATCATCTCAGGTCCTAACATTCGACGTTCACCTACCTCATCCCAATACAAAGGAGTCCTGCACTTTCTGCCATATAACGCCTCATACGGAGCCATTCCAATTGTAGCTTGGTAACTGTTGTTATATGCAAACTCCATAAGAGGTATATATTCTTCCCAAATGCCACTCATCTCCATTGTGCATGCCCTGAGCATGTCTTCTAATATCTGAATGGTTCGCTCCGACTGACCATCCGTCTGTGGGTGAAAAGCAATACTAAATTCAGCTGTGATCCCAAGGCACGCTGTAAGCTTTTCCAAAATCTGGAAGTGAACCTTGGGTCCCTATCTGAAACAATGCTCACTGGCACTCCATGTAAACGCACTATGTTGTCCATGTAAAGTTGTGCTAGTTTGGTCATGGAGAACTTGGTCTTGATAGGAATAAAATGAGCAGTCTTGGTAAGCCGATCCACGATCACCCATATCGCGTCCATTCCCTTAGGTGTACTTGGTAGTCGGTGACGAAGTCCATTGTAATCCTTTCCTACTTCCATTCTGGTACTGGGAGTGGCTGAAGAGTACCATAAGGTCGATGCCTCTCAGCTTTTACTTTCTGGCAGGTAAGACAAGTTGCCACATACAAAGCTATGGTGACTTTCATGTTTGGCCACCAGTAACTTTGTTTGAGGTCTTTGTACATTTTGGTACTTCCTGGGTGGAGTGAGTAATCGGAGCTGTGTGCTTCTCTCACTATCTTGTCTTGTATATCCAAATCATCGGGTACACACAATCTATCTCGAAACATCAATGCCCCATCACTGGCTAAAGTAAAATCTGGGTCGTTCATGGTTTGATCTTGAACCTTAACTCTGATCCGCTGCAATTCAGGATCCAAAGGTTGCTTCATTATCACCTCTTGCCTAATTGCCGGATGCACCTGTAGAGCCGTCAAGGATACAGTCAACCATTTAAGGTTTTCCGGTTGAGGTTCAAGCTCTAAGGTTGCCCCTTCATACAAGAGGGTTTCGTCCATTAGCATCGCCTCTTGCACGAGTGGTGGACTGACTGCTAAGTATGAGAGCGACACAGTCTGTGTCTTCCGACTCAATGCATCTGCCACTACATTAGCCTTGCCGGGATGATACTGAATGTCGCAGTCATAATCCTTCATGAGTTCAAGCCATCTCCTCTGCCTCATGTTCAAATCCTTCTGGGTGAAGAAGTACTTCAGGCTTTTGTGATCACTGTATATCTCGCACTTCTCCCCATACAAATAATGTCGCCAGATCTTAAGGGCAAAAATGACTGCAGCTAGTTCCAAGTCATGAGTGGGGTAATTCTTCTCATACTCCTTTAGTTGTCGGGATGCATACGCTATTACCTTACCGCGTTGCATGAGAACACAACCCAAACCAACTTTGGAAGCATCGGTATAAACTGTCATTCCACCTGTGCCTTCAGGAATAGTCAGCACAGGGGCAGTCACCAACCTTTCTTTCAATTCCTGGAAGCTCTTCTCACATTCCTTTGCCCAGTCAAATTTCACACCCTTTTTAGTCAACTTGGTCATTGGTGCTGAGATCCGAGCAAAATTCTCAATAAAGCGCCGGTAGTATCCAGCCAAACCCAAGAAGCTTCTAATTTCGGTAACATTCTTGGGGCTTTCCCATTCCACTACTGCTTTCACTTTAGCAGGATCTACTTCGATTCCGGCTTTAGACACTACGTGCCCCAGGAATCCAACTTGTTCAAGCCAGAATTCACACTTACTATACTTGTCAAACAACTGTTGATCCCTCAACCTCTGTAACACCATCCTCAAGTGTTGAGTGTGCTCCTCTTCGGTCTTGGAGTAGATCAAGATATCGTCAATAAAAACAATTACCCATTTGTCGAGCACATCCTGAAATACTCGATTCATTAGATCCATGAATGCTGCCGGTGCATTGGTTAACCCGAAAGATAACACTAGGAACTCATAGTGACCGTATCGAGTCCTAAATGCTGTTTTGGGTATATCATTGTTCTTTATCTTGAGCTGATAATAACCGGACCGAAGGTCTATCTTTGAAAATACTCTGGCTCCCTGCAACTGATCAAATAAATCATCAATGCGTGGCAATGGATACTGGTTCTTAATGGTTAGCTTATTCAACTCCCGGTAATCTATGCACATACGCAAACTACCATCCTTCTTCTTGACAAACAACACCGGGGCACCCCAAGGTGAAACACTTGGGCGAATAAACCCCTTTTCTAATAATTCCTGCAATTGCATCTGCAACTCCTTCAATTCAGCTGGTGCCATCCTGTATGGAGCCTTAGATACTGGAGCTGCTCCAGGAGTCAAGTCTATGGCAAACTCCAACTCTCTATCAGGTGGTAAATGCATCAGATCATCTGGGAAAACGTCGGGAAACTCTTTAACCACCTTTACCTCTTCTAGAGGTGTAATCCTTGCATCAACATCAAGTACCGATGCCAAGTAACCATGACATCCACTTTCTAGCAATTTTACCGCTTGAAGAGCAGAGACAACGGACCTTCTTCACTCTTTTCATGGGATCTGCTCGGTATACCAATTCTTTCCCTTCGTCATCTGTCACCCTTATCAGCTTTTCAGCACAAATCACATTAGCTCGATGAGCCGACAACCAATCCATACCCAATATAACATCAAAATTCTGCATATTAAACTTAATGAGTTGCGCATCAAGATTTTCCCACTAATTTCCACTGGGCACGGCCCATACACTTCCTTCAACTGTGCAACTTTACCAGTAGGCATACTAACAATCATTCCATGGTCTAGGATCCTGGGTGACATCCCAAGTTTCTCTACAAATCTCTTAGATGCGAATGAATGAGTAGCTCCTGAATTGAATAAAACATAGGCTGGTATGCCTGATATGGGTAGGATACCTAGTATAACAATGCATATAATTTCAGCAGGTCATCAATATTAATCATAATGAATTTCTTAATTTAAAATGTACCTGCAACTACTTCTGTACTGGCCTCAGCTTCCTCGGCTGATAGAGCATACATCCTTCCCTGCGGTTGATTCCCTCGAGGTAAGGGAGGTCGGTACGCAGAGGGCTGACTGGAGGGCAAGGCTGGTCTGGCCCGACAGTCTTTCGCATAATGCCCATATGAATGGCAGTTGAAGCAACGAATCTGAGATGTCAGAACTGGAGCGGGGCCCCTCTGCACTTGACCCATTGCAGATGGAGGTCGAGGTGGCCTTGGAGCTGTAGGTGCCACACTAGTGTTCGGGCGAAAAGAGGTGGAACCTGAACCACCAACTGGCCTAGGAGGGTAGCCAGATGGCCTATAGGGCTGCCTATACCTAGGCCCAAAACTGTATGATCCGCGGTATGCCTTGGAGGAACTTCCCATATCCGGGAATGGATTTGTTCTCTTCCACAGTCCGGGAGTGAGGGACTGTTCACCCTTTTGCTTATCTTCCATGGTCTTGGCCTTCTGCACAATCTGGCCATATTCGGTCAAATCTAAGACCTCAAGTACAGACCCAATAGAGGCTTTTAGGCCTTTTAGGAACCTTGCTGCCTTCTCTTCAGCTGTCCTCATATGCCTTGGGGTAAAATGGAACAAACTCTCGAATTGTTGTTGGTACTCAAGGACAGTCTTACCTCCTTGAGTTAAGGCCATGAACTCAGTCTCCTTTCGGTCTCTGAAACTGCGCGGATAATGGTTGTCCAAGAACAACTCCTTGAACTGCTCCCAAGTGGGTTCTGGATGAGCAGCCAACAATATAGGCTTGGAGGCTTGCCACCAAGAATTTGCCTCTTTCTTGAGTTGCAACCCAGCACAAATGAGTTTCTGTGCATCCGTGCACTCAAGCACCTCAAATATCTTCTCTAATTCTTGGATCCATTGATCCAGTTCCAGAGGATCACTCCCCACCTTAGAGAATACAGGTGGTAAGTTCCTCTTGAATGACTCCACTACCCTTGACGTATTACTCGTCGCCGGGAAGTTAGGAGCATAGGCAGGATAGTAGGAGTATGGAGGAGGCATCCCATACTGAGGAACACCGAATGGTGGGATTGGGGGTGTAACTCCCACTTGTGGTCCCGTTCCCGACCCTACAGGCGGGTCCTGTGGAGTGAGTACCCGGGGAGGTTGACCCGGTTGAGAAAAGTCCAACTGTTGCTGGATAGCAGTCATAAATGCTTGCTATTGCTGAAGCATTTGTTGCTGAAAAGCTTGTTGGGACTGCTGAATTATAGTAGCAACATCTCCCGGTGTAATGACCGGTGGAGGGTCCGGGAGTGTAGTCATAGGTGGGTCCCCATGTGCCCCACCCTGACCAAGGGTCTCTGGAGGTAGTGGAGGTGAGGTTTTCCCCACAGAGCGGGACCCCCTGGGATTTTGTGGTCGATCGACCGGACGAGGACCCCGCGAGGTACCTTGGGCATTACTACCGGATCTAGTACGTACCATCGTATCCCTGTACCTGGAACATATCACACACCATATTGGTTAAACACCGTAGAATTGATTTCGGCACACAATTATATGCCATCACATAAGGTGTGGTAGTGTATGATAGCCTGTAAATAACCGCAGCTTAATTCCAAGATACAGGGCAAAGGCCCCAACAGATAGGTCAATGGTCCCACTTGACTATAACACATTAATCATAGGAATAATAATCAATAATGAGGATCAATGTAATCATGCTAGGAGGAGAGAAGGAAAAGAAGAAAAAAAAATTTCAAAATTTCCAAATTTTCACAACCGGTGGGTTGCACCGGTGGGTAGGGGCCCGCCGGTCGAGCCCGTCGATCCTAGTGCCCCAAACTGGTGGGTGGCACCGACCGGTAGGGGCCCGCCGGTTATACCCACCGGTCTTGCCCGTGTAAAAACACGAACAGGGCCCTACAGGCCCTGTTCTCTTTGTCTCTTTCCCCATCTCCTTCCTCTTTCTTCCTTTCTTCCTTGGGCGATCTTGGAAGTCTCCTCGGTGCTTCTACTCGCGAGTCTACTCATCCACTCGGCGCTTTAGAGAAGAGTCAACTCTCCCTCCTTCAAGTAAGTTCCTCCTTTTTCTTTTCTCAGAATTTCCATTTGGGGTAGAATGCATGCATAAGCTTTACTTTTTAGGTTTCCTTTTCATATTTTTCACCATAGAATAGTATTTCCATGTGATTGTGATGCTTCTACTGTGGTCATTGGTAGTTTATAGGAATTTTATCTCTTCATTTAGAGAAAACCCAATTCGTGCCCTAGGTTTCCAAATTTGGGGGTTTCTTAAATTTTTTCTCCTTTTCTCCAATTGATAACCCCTTTGTGATGCATTCCATTTGATTGGGGCTAGATATGCTTTAGATTTCATGAATCATCCATTATGCTTGGAATCCCCATGTATTTCCATGAAAATCCCTCTTTTTTGTATTGGTTTCCTTGATTTTCATCCCATACTTGTATTCATGGAACTCCATAGTCTATTTGGGTATGTTCTTGCACTTTCGTGATCCCACTACTATGTCATTTCATCTTAGTCCTTTGGTTTCCGGTTGTTCTCCATTATGTTCGAATTTGCGCATTGGACTTGAATTCCCTCGTTTTATTTATGCTCTTTGCTTTTGCTGTCATTTTACTATTTTGGCATGTTTCTCTGCGTTGTCACCTTCCGTGCATCATGTCCATAGGTTCCCTATCATTTCTAGCTTGTCGCCGTTCCCGTTTTGCATGAATTTGGTTTTGGATTTCCCCTTTCTAATGCTGTAATTTTCCATTACTTACTAACCCCACTTTCTTTTCTTATTGCCAGGATGTCATCTAGCACCGGCAAGGGACCATCTTCCTCTGGCGCTCGACGTAAGACTACCGCTTCTAAGCGGAAGAGTGCGGAGACCAGATCTTCAGCCCCTCGCACAAGGAGACCCGTACCTGCCCGGTCTGACCCTATAGACTATGATGAGGAGCACTTCCTTAGTGCAGAGGCAGTAGCCAACTGGCCCAACTTCCTGAAGGGGTCAGTGATGATGGAGAAGACCGTGGTAGTCGAGGACTTCCACAAGGCTCGGCTTCAGGAGAGGTTCTCAGCATTGGGCTGGGACTCTATTCTTCACGTAGACCGACCATGCTACGAGCAGCTAGTCCGTCGGTTCTATTGCAACCTGGAGGTGTCGTATCCGTACAGGGAGTTCACCATTAGTAGCTTGGTGAAGGGGGTGGACATCCAGTTGACGGTGGGTGCCTTGGCTAGCATCCTGGGCATATCAGCGGCTAGACACCGATACTACAGTCCCCCCAGGAGTAAGCCTCTGGGACCGTTCATGAGCTTGGCGACGCCGGACTTCATCTACGAGACCATCTGCAGCAGCAGTACCCGTCCGGAGTCCGAGACGTCTTTCTACCCTGAGGTTCGCTTATTTGCCCGGTTGGTCCAATTCAACCTGCTCCCCAGAGGAGGTCATCGGAACCAGGTGGGTTTCATGGCGGCTTTCATCGCTTTCTGCATTTACACGGCTACAAAGGGAGGTGTCGAGCACTTGTGCCTCCCCTACATCATTCTCAGGATGATGGAGCACCACACTTCCCACCCTGAGGATGGAGGATTCCCTTATGGCAGGATCCTTACTAGGATCTTCGAGTTCTTTGGGGAGGACTTGAGCGGTGAGGAGGGGAAGACTCCGGCTGATAGGTTTGACGGGAGTAACCTCCTGAGGATGGGTCTCCAGACCCTCATGGATTCACCTCCAAGATCAAGAGCTCAGAGAGGTAGGGGTAAGAGGGCTGCCCCTACGGAGGACGCCCATATGGAGGAGGAGTCCAGTGAGGAGGATGAGGACTACGTTCCTCAGGACGAGGAGGAGGATCTGATGGGTGGTGGCATCCCTGAGGAGGCGCCTCAGGAGTCGAGAGGTCCTGGTCCCAGTTCTTCCAGAGCTGCAGCCTCACCACATGGAGTTCCACCACCTGGGAGTGGTGCCTACGACTTCGAGGGCATGGTGTCCTCCATGCGGGCCTTGCAGGATGGCCAGGTTCAGCTATTGAGACGGCTGGACGAGAGTGCCTCCAGGGAGGAACGCATCCTGGAGAGGCAGGCCACCTTGGAGGATTCCTTCCTCCGGCTGGGTCAGGACTTAGACACCACGGCCAACGCTATCTCAACAGATTTTGGCCAGCTTCAGAGGGAGGTACGGGTGGTGAATGCGAGGTTTGACTATTACGATCATCGCCTCGACTTCAACTCTAGGCCTCCGGCGAACGTGGTGACCATCGATGATGACGACGATGACCAGTGAGGGCTTGGCTCGCCCACACCAGCTGTTTATCTATTTTCCTTTTTCATAGACCTTGTTGTATATTTCATTTCTTATCATTCCATGTATTTACACTGTAACTGGTTTCATTTATGGAATGATATATTTTTGGATAGTGGATTTTGTGGTGAATTCAGATGTGGAATACTTGTGTAGTTTAATTGTGTATTTGCTACTTTTGATCATTGTTATTTCATATTATCTGTTGTTTATCAGGTATTTGTGTAAAATTTTTGGAAATCCCATTTTACACCGTTATGCTACCGAAATTTCATCGAAATAGTACTCTATAGGTTATATCACCAACCTAATCCCCTTTTATCTATACTCACGCATGCCATGAATGCAACATATAATGTAATCCCTTTTTATACTTTCTTTCTTTGGCTTTTAATCTTTAAAGCTTTTATATTAACCCAACCCCATTTCCCTATTATAGAGTCTACGGGATTCTAATGGTATGCTGTGAGTGGAGCAGAGCATCACGCTCTGATACCACCGTTTGTCACACTCCGTTCACACTGAACTGGGCCAGTGACCGAGTTAACACCGGTTAACCCAAACTTGTCAGGATCATCAGATACTGTATTCCACCACAGCATACACACAACTAATATATACTCATCAGATCAGTGGAAGACTAAGTTTTACCTGTGAATAACCCCATAATACTTGATACCCGGATGGTGATACAATAATTATATACATTTGGGCCCGAAGGCATGATATTTACACAAAAAGAATAAAATTCAAATATCAAGTACATAAGGAAATCCACCAAAACAATCAGAGTACACAGCTCGGCTCAGTTTCAAGGCTAGAGCTCAGCTTGGCATCAAGGGTTGAGCCCAGATCGGCATCACATAGAAGAGCTCAGCTCGGCCTCAGAAGTGGAGCTCAGCACGGCCTCAAAGGTGGAGCTCAGCTCGGCCTTAGAACTGCTGCCCCGCAGCACAACTCTCGCACGAGCAGTCAGTGTCGTGCTCTAACTCCTCAGGGGTCCACCAGTCCTCTTCAGGAAACTCGACTGTGGGACCCACCCCGTGCTCCTCAGATGTATGACCTGCAAAATCATCTAAAAAGGGGCGTATACGTGGGATGAGCTCACTAGCTCAGTAAGTGGAAAGATGGACCACACAGCAGTCCACACATCACAACACATCATATGCACTACATGCCATGCTATACATTTTAAATCACATCCACCTAAGCAACATTACTAAGTCCTTGGTTTTAGTGCTACTACAACCACAGTGCGCGTATACTCCGGGTACGAGCCGCGAACTCC
>NW_024868237.1:29188-66605 GCF_013358625.1 Macadamia integrifolia | reverse complement strand
CGCGACCACTGCTTCCCCCCAAATGATAACCCAACACCTTAACCCCTGTTGGGAAGGGTCGTAGCACGGGATGGTGAGAATCCTAATACCGCATGCTCCTATATGACAATAGTACGATTGCATAGTGCCTCCGTGTCCCATTCCACGGGCCACCAATGCACTCGTCTTGCATAGTGCCTCCGTGTCCCATTCCACGGGCCACCAATGCACTCGTCTCCAAGCCAATTACGACATCTAGTCTATCAATGCAACATGCACAATGATGTCCACATCCAACATATAAACATCTCATTCAATTGGCATTTGGAAAGTAAACATAGCACATATGCATCACAATGTGAGGAATGACTAATCTACATAGCATATTCATGATGGCATGACTAGACTAGATATAATTAAATGAATGCCAAAAAATGCCTTGAAACAAGGCCAAACGTCCTCTCCCCACTTACCTGTAGTGTACAAGGATTCCCGTTCGGTACGAGTGAGATCCGGTGCGAATCGGGTAGGATTTGGTGAACCTAACATAATTGAGCGTGGTTAGTACTTCACCATTTTAGGATGAAAATTAATGAAATCCGATGACAAAATCATGTTTAGAACATCAAAAGAAGGTCACACGTCCGATTTGGGTCCAATCGGACGTAAGGATCACCCTTGGGGCCACACGGGTGGGTCAGACAGGTGGACTGTCTGGCCCACCGGTCCTACCCACCGGTTGGGACCGGTGGGTAGGGGCCAGCCGGTATGGCCTGCCGGTTGGGCCAGGGGCCCCTGCTAGGACCAGCGGGTAGGATGGCCCACCGGTTGGGCCCATCGGTTGTGCCCGATGGCCCCCCTGCCTTCTCAGGTGGGTGCCCACAGGCGGGTAGGGGCCCACCGGTTGCACCCACCGGTCTTGGCAGGAAACACCCTGTTTCTTCTCCATTTTCTCCATTCTTTGGGGAATCAAATGGGGGCTTTTCCCCACCCATTCTTCACACCTTCAAGGTCCTATAGGATGGTTCTAACCTAGATCTAGGTTAGATTCAAGCGATGGGAAACCATCTTACCTTCTTTGCTCAGGAACAACCTCAAACCCTCCAAATCACTTCAAACCCACAATGCTTCTTCCACCTTGTCAATATCTCTTCAAATCCTTCAAGATCAACACATAAACCATCTATTAAACCTTAGATTCATCATTTCAAAGGGGATCTACAAGATCTCAAGAAATCATACTCGAATCAAGGGTTTAAAGCTTGGATATGGTGAATGTTCACAAAACCCAACTTTGCTTACCTCTAACTGTAGATCTAGAGTTGAAGATCACTCTCTCGGTGCCGGAATGGGAAGATCAAGCTTCGGCGCCGCCGAAATCTTTCCCCTCTTCCTCTTCCTTCTCTTCCCTTCTTCCCTTTCTTTTCTCTCTCCTTTTTACTATTCTCACCAACGTACGGGGGTCATAAATGGAAAGAAAATGAAGTCATAAAGCTATATATATAATTTCTAAATAAGTGAATAGTGCACATGGATGGGTCACTCAGGTGGGTGGGTGCACCCACCTGTCCGCCCACCTGAGGGCCAAAACTTGGGATTTTGATAGGGTTCGGGCCTCGGCACGAACCCCACCCCTGGCATACGATGTAGCATACGTATATACCTTAAAATATGGATATAATACCTATTTTATCCGTATATGGCCTTATGGTAGGTGCATGTGCACGGCTTGGGCACTCCCGTTTCTTCTGGCACTGGCTCGGACTTGTCGGGCCAGCCGGTGTTTAAGGTCACCCTTGCCATCATAGCCCACAAGGAACCCGCTCGAACTCCCTCTGGTTCGGTTCCTGCACGGTTAAACCGGTTCAACCTCGAAATCAGACCAGGTTTAAGAAGCAGGGTATTACATATAGGGCCACTATAATCTTCATCCCTGGCCACCAATAGCTTTGCTTAAGATCTTTGTACATCTTGGTGCTTCCGGGGTAAAGCGTGTACTTTGAACTATGTGCTTCCTTCACTATCTTATCCTGTATCCCCATGTCATTGGGTAAACACAACCTTTCTCAAAATAATAGTGCTCTGTCACTGGCTATTGTGAAGTCTGCATCATCCATCATTTGCTCTTGAATCTTAATTATGATTTTTTGTTACTCAAGATCTAAGTGTTTTTTCATGATCACCTTGTGTCTAATAAATGGTTGTACTTACAGGGCTGATAGAGATAGAGTTATCTGCTCAATATTGTCCAGCTAATGATTGAGCTCCAAGGTTGCTCCCTCATCATATAAAAGGACTCCGTCCATTAGTGTTACTTCTTGATAGAGTTTTAGGCTGGTGGCCAAGCAAGCAAGTGATACGGTCTGAGCTTTCTGACTTAATGCATCCGCCACGACATTAGCCTTACCTGGATGATATTGGATGTCACAGTCATAATCTTTTATAAGCTCCAGCCATCTCGCACTTTTTTTTGTACAAATAATGGCGTCAGGTCTTCAAGGCAAAGATAACTGCCGCCAGCTCCAAATCGTGAGTGGAGTAGTTCTTCTCATACTCCTTTAATCTTCTAGATGCATACGCCACTACCTTACCATGTTGCATAAGAATGTAACCTAACCCAATTCTAGAAGCATCAGTGTAGACCGTCATACCACCTGTGCCTTCTGGAATTGTCAATACTAGGGCTGACACCAATCGACTCTTCAACTCTTGGAAACTATTTTTGCACTCCTTAGACCATTCAAACTTCACATCCTTTTTTGTCAAGCTGGTCATTGGAGCGACGATTAGAGAGAAATTTTTGATGAAGCGCCTGTAATAGCCTGCTAATCACAAGAAACTCCTAATCTCTGTAGCATTCTTGGGTGCTTCCCACTCTTCCACATCTTGTAATGAAGCTAGGTAGCCCTGACATTCTTCTTCCAATAATTTCATTGCCTATAAGGCAGAGATGAGAACCTCTCTAGGTCGTTTTACCTTATTTGCTTGATACACTAGCTCCTCACCTTCATCACTCACCACTTTAATTTGTTTCTCGATGTACATCACATTCGTCCGATGAGTTGACAACCAGTCAATGCCCAATATGACATCAAAATTCTGCATGTTGAATTTGATAATATGGGCATCCAGTTTCTTTCACCTATTTCAACTAAGCATGGTCTATACACTTCATTTAATTGTGCTACTTTGCCTGTAGGTGTGCTAACAATCAACTTACCCTCTAAAGCCCTGGGTTTCATGTCAATCTTTCTAGCAAATCTTTTAGATATAAAAGAATGTGTTGCTTCAGAGTCAAACAAAACATAAGTTGGTATACCCAAGATAGATAGGATACCTGCTACAATATCAGGGCTTGCTTCAACCTCCTTGGATGACAATGCATACATTCTCCCTTAAAGTGGCCCCCCTTAAGTCAATGCGGGTATATAAATAGGAGGTTGATTCTGTAAGATAGCTGGCTTGTACGGGCAATCCTTTGTAAAATGCCCAACTGCATAACAAACATAGCATCGATTTTGGGAGGCTTGCATTGATACTGGTGCTCTCTGTATCTGACCCGGTGCAGTTGAAGAACGAGACAGCCTCGAGGTCATAGGCACCGTGTTAGTGTTCAGGAGGAAAGAGGTAGTACTTGATCCACCGGTTGGTCGAGGCATATAACCTGATGATCTGTATAGCTACTAGTATGATGTACCATAGTTATATGGCACACAGAAACTCTTACTTGGGTTGTTAGAGTCTGCATAAGGGTTGGACCTCTTCCAAAGCCCTGGTTGGTGGAAAACTCTTCATTTTGCTTGTCCTCCATAGTCTTGGCCTTTTGTACAATCTGAGCATAATTAGTCAAATCTATAGCCACCAACACTGTACCAATGGATACCTTCAACGCTTTCAAAAACTTCTTTGCCTTCTCCTCCATTGTTTTCATGTGTGGAGGAGAAAAATAAAATAATCCCCAAATTGATATTGATACTCAAGGGCGGACTTGTTTCCTTGAGTCAAGGCCTTGAACTCTGTTTCCTTCTAGTCTCTGAAGCTGCTGCGATAATAGTTTGATAAAAACAATTCCTTGGGTTGCCGTCAAGATGGGCTTGGAAGCTTTCCACTATGAGTTGGCCTCATTCTTCAATTGTAAACCAGCACATATGAGTTTCTGGGCTTCTGTGCATTCAACTACCTCAAATATTTTCTCCATTTCTTGGATCCACTGATCCGGCTCTAAAGGATCACTCCGCACCTTAGTGAAGACAGGTGGCAAGTGCTTCTTAAAGGATTCCATCACCTTTGCAGTAGTAGTTGCCGATGGATAATATGGTGGATAAGTCAGATAGTATGGATACGGTGGTGGCATCATGTATAGAGGAGTGCCAAAAGGTGAAAACTATGGAGTCACCACAGGAGGTGTACCCCCTAGTTAGTCTTGTGGTGGCACTGCAGGAGATGTAACCCCATGTGTATCTACAGGTGGTGCTCGAGGAGATGCACCCCCTAGTTGAACCCCAACACCTAGCACAACAGAAGGATCTTATGGAAGGGTTACCACATGGGGATGTTGACACATTTACATAGGGTTCAACTGCTGATGCACAACATTCATAAAAGTTTGGTATTGCTGGAGTAATTGCTGCTGAAA
This sequence comes from Macadamia integrifolia, assembly GCF_013358625.1. NCBI lineage: Eukaryota > Viridiplantae > Streptophyta > Magnoliopsida > Proteales > Proteaceae > Macadamia > Macadamia integrifolia. The sequence goes on along the minus strand of NW_024868237.1, from coordinate 61,990 downwards.
TGCTTGTTGCGACTATTGAATAAGAGCCACAAGATCATTTAGAGTGATAATAGGAGGAGGATCTAGTATTTCATGTACAGGTGGGTCCTCAATTATCTCTTCCTATCTAGGGCCCACCCGGGGTCGAGGCTCCTCGTGCATTACTACTGGATCTAGTGAGTACCATGATGCTTTGTACCTGAATTGCATCAAAGTTAAGTATGATTAAGTGCTACATTTATTACATATAAGCACAAAATCAAATGCACATCATGTCTTTGATCACATTATCATACTGCATTCTATCATTGTAGTGCGCATCCACAGCATTAACCTCCATCTAGTAACATAATCACCCCACATGAGCATGCACAAAATTTTATTGCACAACAACTTACAATTAATGCAAAATTGGGGCCTACTAAGCATGGGGGAAAAATTTTCAGATTCGGGGTATTTTGGATCCAAAAACCCACACCGGCTGGTGGGCTGGGTTTAGGACCTGCAGGTCGCGCCCACAGTTCTAATATGAGGGCAAGAAAGCCCTTATTTCAAACACTTTTCATTTTCTTTCTTTTCCCTCTCTTCTCAAACTGGTTCAAAGCATCAAGGAGAAGGTCAAGAAGCCCTTACCAAGCATTCTACTCGCCTACATTTGAATTAAAGTTCTCAACATCAACCTCAGAACTTCAAGTGATTTTTCTCTTTTGTACTTTGGGATTTCGGTTGTTCTTGTTCTATATCCTCTAGAATTCGTTTTTCTTTTGATTGCTTCCAACTAGAATGAATGTAGCATGTGGGTATGTCATTTATTCCACGATTCTCTTCTTTAATCACCACATTTGTCATTTCCATGAGTGGTTTAACCCTATTCTTCCCAATTTTGCTGTTTTAGGGTTTTCTTATTTTCTCCCTTTTTCTTGCACAATGTATGACCCAAATGAGTTTATCAACTCACATTTGGTAGCATAATAGTGGTGAGAATGTCACATTGTACGTATTCTTCACTTATCTCTCTTTGGCATGAATTTTCACTATTCCTAGATTAGGGTTCTTGAGGAAATTGGGGGTTTTTCCTTGTTTGACCTCAATAAGATTAAGATATGTGAAATTGTGTTCATTTGAACCGAATTTTACACATTATTGTCAAATTTTCCTCAATGCTATGAATATCCATGGTTTATGCTCTTCTCCATGAAACTTCCCTTTTTCTTCTTTTAGAATTCTGTTTAGTACATTGTGTTGGTACTCGCTTGGGCATTTACATGAGTCTATGGTTTAAGTAAATGCTCCCACTTTTGGCTTTATTTGTATAATAATGTGCATAAAAAAATCATGACTCTATGATGTTCACTTTGTCAACACATTATATTTGTCAATACATTACTTTGTCAACTTATCATTCATACATGAACACATTTCGACTATGGCATTGCACTGTAGGGGTTTTCTCCTCTTGTTTTTCATTCAATGCACATTGCCCCTCACAATATACCTAATATGAGTACCATTGACATTATTTTTCCTTCTTATGATCCTATTGCCTTGATCTTCTTTTATCCCTTGCTTTAACTAATTCCTCTTGAACTCGTTGTTGGTTTCTCATGTTTTCCTTGTGGATTTTGCATGATGTCTTCACGTAAGGGTAAGAAGGTTGCTTCCTCATCACAGAGTGGAACTGCTCCGAGTAAGAAGAGGAGAGGTGCAGCCCCAAGATTTTCAACATATAGGGCCCGAGCAAGGAGGTTTGCTCCGGTAGATCGGAAGGAATAAGATGAGCAGATGTTCCGAAGTCTTGAGGTAGCAGTTTCCTAGTCCACTTTCTCCAGAAGACCTGTACTCATGGAGAAAACCGTAATGGTGGGGGACTTTACCTGGGTACAGATTCTGGAGAAATTTACTACCCTAGGTTGGCAGTTTATGCTTTCCATTAACTCCTCATATTAACCTGAGCTGGTTAGGTTGTTCTACTGCAACCTAGAGGGATCATTTGATGATAGGGTGTATGCCCTTACTAGTATAGTGAAGGGATGCGACACTTGATTCCCTATAGAGCTATTAGCAGAGATTTTGGGCATCTCCATGGAGGGAACCTAGTACTACTATCCACCCAGGGGCAAAGCTTTGGGCCCCTACATAAGCCAGGAACTACAGAACCACATTTACGAGATCATCTGTGGCAATGCGATACATCCTAAGTCTGAGTCAACATTCATTCCGGAGGTCCGGGTCTTCATTCGCCTGGTTCAGTTCAACCTGCTCCCCGGAGCCGGTGACAGGAACCAAGTGAATTTCATGGGCGTATATATGGTATATTGCATTTACATGGCCTTGGAGGATGCTTCTCACATTTGCCTCCCCTTTGTCATCATGAAGACCATGGAGTATCACACTGCACATCCATCTGACGATAATTATCCATATGCCCAGTCCCTCAGAAAGATATTTGAGTATTTTCAAGTGGACCTATGGGGTGAAGAGGGAAAGTCCCCATCGGACAAGTTTTTTTCAGGGGATTTTATGCAAGATGGAGTTGCATGGTGTGATGGGAGCCATCGAGGTGGAAGCAACTCAGGAAGAGGATGAGGATGAGGATGAGGAAGAGGATGAAGACTATGTTCCTCCAGTGGAGGAGGATGAGGTAATGGAGGATGAGGTTCCCATTGATGTAGCTCCACCATCTCCAAGTGGGGCTTTTGATTTCCAGAGCATGATATATCGGTTAGGGGCACTGCAGGCCAGTCAAGAGTAGATCCTGAAGAATCAGGAGGAGAATGTTGCCCGTGAGAAGACTCTCCAGGAGACTCAGGTGAGCATGGCAATGGAGCTCCAGGACATATCTGATGATGTGGACTTAGCCTCTAGGGAAATAGCTGCTAGCCTAAAACACCTTCAAGAGGAGGTAGATTCGGTGAACCATCGCTTCGATTACTATAACCGTCACCTCCACATTAGCTTAAGGTCCTGGGAGGGAGAGGTCATAGATTTAGATGATGATTGATAGGACAATAAGTTAGAATATATATATATATATATTTTTTATGTAATCTTGTTTTGGTGAAACTTTTCTGTTACTATGTGCTTCTTCTTCTTTTCTCTCCTTTCATTATGTAACTCTCTCTTATCTTGAAATTTTTTGTACCCTCATTTTACACATGCAACATGATGAAATTTTAAGTTTTATGTCTTTTCGGATTTTATGTGAAATCATTTATATTTACCCAACTCCAATCCTATTATAGATTCTATAGGGTTTAATCTTGTAGGTTGTGTGTGATTAGAGCATCGCCGCTTTGATACCACTGTTTTTCATACCCCGTTCATATAGAATCGGATCGGTGATCGAGTTTTCTCTGGGTAACCCAAAATCCCCAAGACCATCTGATACCGTAACCACAACACAGCAAGCCACATATAACACATAAATATAATAATATAATTCAACAAAAGTCTTATCATATATATATATATATGTCTGTAAATTTCCCCACTTACTCTTGATACTCAAATTGTTATACATAGTATATTTACAGGTGGGCCCGTAGGCATGATATTTATACAAGAAATAATAATTTAATTATCAAGAGTACAAAAAGGAAATTATGCCAAAAGAATAAAAAAGAAGAATTGAGTTTGATATTAACTACTGTTGTCCCGTAACACAACTTTTACACGAGCATCTGACTCCGTGATTAAATCATTCCGGGACTCACCAATCCCCCATTAAAGGTTCATCAGTGGACCCCAACACTTGTTCCTCTATCTAAAAACCTATAAAATCAGCTAAAAATGTGGGTACACGATGGGTGAGCTCACTAGCTCAGTAAATGGAAAAAGACTCACACAAGAAATTGCATTTCAAATGATACTACATGCATGAGATTCATTTTAGGCCTATCTACCTAGGCAATATTACTAAGTTATACGTTACGTGCTACTCACAACCACAATGCGTGTATACCTTAGGTATGAGATGCATTTGCCATCCTGCGATACACTGATACGGTTGTTAGAGAGGGCTAACCATGAGTACTTAGAAAATTAAATCGTGGCTAAACCACAGTAGAAAATAAATGCACTATGCTCGGCCCTCTGAATATATCACTAAGGTTTCCAGCTGTCCTAATGATTAGCCAAGCATACTTCTAACTACCGCGACAGTCCGCAATTGATACTTCCCCCCAGTGATAACCCAACACCTAAATCCCTGTTGGGAAGGGTCATAGCACGGGGGAATGTCAAATCCTAACCACATGCTCCTATATGTGATAGTACGATTGCATAGTACTTTCGTGTCCCATTCCACGGTGTACTAATTCATTCGTTTTCAAACCGATTACGGCACCTAATCTAGCAATTTATACATACCCAACTAATCATCATTATCTAACAATTTAATGATCCATGCTCATAATTCAAAGCAAGAAAGAAGTATATAGAATTCAAATACAACATGACAATTCATACATACATCCTATGGTAGACAAGCAAATGCATGAAGATGGCATTCATAGATGGCATGATGATATATATATAAAATGAGGATGATGTAATAAAAATTCTCAAAATTAATATCAACATACGCACATGGTATGGGTAAGATATGGCATGTGAAGATGATGTCTCGAAACCTGACGCATATAAGAAACTTAGAATATGTCCATTTTGGGACCATAAAACGATGAAAGATAAGTTACAATGCGTTTAATAAAGCGAAGAAGGTTGTCGATGAGTTTGAGTTCAAACAGAGCTCATTTGAGCTACAGGTAGGTAGGAGGACCTACCTGTGCAAACTGCCCAGGCAGACAACACTCAGACACACACCGGAAGGTTCTACTGACGGGTTTGGTACTCGCCCATCCTACCTGCCAGAAGGACCCTGAGGTTAACTCAAGACTGGTGGGTTATATCGGTGGATCTAGGTATCTATCGGTCTTACCCGTCTGTAGGCTCCAAAGCCCTGGTAAGACTGGGGGGTCATATTGGTGGGTCTAGTTACCCGCCAGTGCTACCCACCTATGTTCAGCGGGTTCCGCTGTCCTTTTTCTCTTCTTCATCCCACCTCTTGGGAATCCAAAGGGGATGTTCCTAACATATTTCCCACACATTTTAGTCTTCATCCATTTGAACATATCATAGATCTAAGTTCACATCAAGGTTTTGGGAACAAAATCATAACTTGGCTCCAGAAAACCCAAAAAACTTAGGATCCTCTTTCCCCATCTCAAAATGTCACTAAAATGCTTTCAAATCTTTGTATCCCTTCCTTTAAACCTTCAAAGAATCACATAAGGTTTCTATTAACTCTTTGATTTAACCACACACAAGAAGGTTTTATCATATTCCAAGGGTTTATGGCGTTTCTTACCTCAATTTGTAGATCTCAAGGCGCCGATCACTATTCTGGCTACAAAAAGGCAAGGTAAGGCCTCGAAAATCAAGGGGAATACTTCTTCCCTCTTCCATCTCTTATCTTCCCTCTTTTCTCCCTCTTCTTTACTCCTCTCCACCAAACTCTTGCTGAAATCATAAATGGGAGAGAGGGAGGAGTAAATGCTATTTATACCTTGGGTTATAAATTTCTACTAAGGGCCATTTGGTTTTATCATTCTATGGTTGGAAACGCATTAAATCGCGATACTGAGCAAAATAGCTCACATTATCGGGCACACGTGACTTCATTACGAAGGGGAATCCGAAATACGCGTGCTCACCTAAATTGGGCTTGCTGAGGCCCACATTTCCCTACAGGTGGGTCACACTAGGGGGTCACACCCACCAGTTGGCCAAAACAAGGCCAACCTTGCTGTATTTTGGTGGGAAATGAGTTCTTAACGTGTATCTCACTTCCGCCACTCATCGTGGACCAAGTTCTCATTATCCAATATGATAACCTACCTTCCTTACTTGTACATGGCCTTATGATACGTGCAAAGGCATGACTTAGGCGTGCCAACCACATCGGGCACCGGTTCAATCTTGTCCAACCACCCCGCATCATCGTTAGCTCAACCCTTGTGCATCACCTTTGCTAGCTCCACCATCATTCGCTATAACACACCTTATGCATTATCGCCTCCCCTATAACACATCTTGTTTACTGCTGCAAACTCCACCATCATCCCCTATAGCGCACCCTTGCACCATCCTTGAAACATGCATACCCTACACCCCTGCCGTAACCTACTCCCCAAGCTTGCACCTAGGGGTGTAAGTTTGGCCTTGACGGCACAAACCTACCATGGCCTGCTCTGAGTTTGAACCGTATCTAACCAAGTTATGAGGGTCAACCAGACCCAGCCCGACCCGATTTTAACCCTAATCTACTATTGTGTTTAGTAATATTGTTCCCTTTCCCCTAGTGTATAATGTATTTTTAAAACCCTAGTTCCCTAACCCTTTTCTCTTTACAACCAAAAAACATAAATTCTTGACTCATCCCTCTCCCGAAGTTCTCTCCCCCATCTGTCCATCTCAAAGATCATATTTGTGTCTACATTCTTGGTTCTCTTTTATTATTTATTTATTTATTTATTTTTTGTAACAGTGTATTTTGTGAATGTGAATTATGATTTGGGAGTTTACTTGACACTATATGTTGATTAAGTTTTGTTGTCTGTATGACTTCAACCCACATCATGCGTTACACAAGTCACATACTCTTACCTATTGAGCTAAAATGACCAAATGGCCAAACTATTCCCTCCCACCCTTTTCTTTACATAGGCTGTCTTTGTATGTCTTGTTATATATTGATATGAACTTTAGATACAATAGCAGTCATGAAGAATTTGGACAAAGTTTGCCATGTCTAGTTTTTGGGAGATGTGGCAATGCCAGGTGATTAAAAGGTCTATCCTATAACCAAGTTAACAACCTTGATTGCTGCAAATTTATGGATTTTATGGGTGAACAAGGTCTAGCCATAGTTTTAACATCTCCTCACCCACCCCTTTGGTAAGTATAGGCTTAACATTTCTGAACTTCATAGGAAAAAAACACCAATATATATATAGGACCAGTCAGGGTCAACCTGGCCAACCCTGCCGGGGATTGAGTTTTAGTGACCTAGGGTTGGGTTGGAGTTTTAAGAAACCCAGCCCTATTTCACCCCTACTTTCACCTCTCAACTTTGGGATGTTAATTAACAAGTTTGTATGGAAACTTGTATTATTGCTCTCTCCTCTACAACTTTAGGAAGGTCGGATTTTCATATATAGATACAAAATACCTAAACCTAATTTTGTAACGTCTCCACCCTATTAACCTTGGTACAATATTGTCATCTTTGGCCCATGGACCTCAAGGCTATAAAACGCATTGTACCATGTCAAGGAAGCTAGAAGTTATCAACTAGCCCAGTAACCTCCCCTAGGTGATGTGGGACTAAACTTTGCACACCCTCACCGATCTCTCAAATCCCCTAGTACTTTTCGTATTCTTGGTGGGGATACCTTATCGGCTTACTGATCTCCTAGTAGGTTTCATTACACTTGCCGTAATCTTGGGTGTCACAAATTTAACTTAAACAAGAACCATATTCAAGAGTACAACTCAATATGGTTCTACACACCCATCAAGGTGAAGGTCCTTTAGGACGGACCTTTAACTTTCCATGTAGAAATCAAAACCATGTTGACGAAATTGACTATCAGGTTATGTCGTGCAACTTTTCACAAACAAAGTGAAAATCCATCTCCACATGATTGGTACGGGCATGGAATATAAGATTGGACGAAAGATAAGTGCACCTATGTTGTCACCCCATAAAATAGGGGGCTGATGTAACAAGGACCCAAGCTCAGTGAGGAGAGATTAAAGCCAAATGAATTCTGCTGAGTCATCTACAAGAGTTTTGTACTCAGATTCAGTGGATGAACGAGTCATCGCATTCTGTTTACAAGATGACCATAAGATGAGATTTTTGCCAAGGTAATTGCAAACCCACTGGCAGACTTGTGATCATCAACAATACTGGCCCACTCAGCACCTATAAATGCTTATACTTGTAGAAAGCATGAACGCTCAATGAAAAGAGGTCATAATTTGATGTGTATTTGAGATAGGATAGAGGCCAATAATCCTTAGTTAGTGCATGCATAAATTGACAAGCATGGTACTAAGCAATATTTAGTAGGATCAAAGAAGAATAACCTTGAGTTGGAAAGCTTTGTACTGGTGGCTCAATATGTGATGAACCCCAGGCTCGCGGCTTGGTCACTGCCCTTCTTGCACACTCGCTATTTGAAACCCATCATCCTCCTTGCTTCCTTCCTTGCTGCAAGTTCCTGTGCATTGCCTTTGGTACTGCAAGCCCCCTATGAAACCACTCCAGCCTTCCATCACCTCACCATTGTGCACCTCTCCAGCCCCATCCCCATAAACTGCCACTGCTACTACCCACTGCAATTAAAGCCCCACTATCACCCGCCCCTATTCCTTGTTTACCCCTATGCACCTCTCCATCCCCCATCGTTATGAGCTCCCACCACTACTCTTAAACCCACCCCCACTACATCTCAAACCCCATCGTTACCTGCCCCTTGCTCCTTGTGTCCTGCAAGCCCCTTCGGAATCTAAAACCCACCCCTACTACGACCAGTATCTATTGCGACCGTCCTCTCCTCATTTTTTTGTTTTGTACCCCTTTTGGGTTCTAAGTTCTTCATCACAAGGGTGATGGTGATGGCGATGGTGATGGTGATGGTGATGGGGTAGATGAGTAGACCAAGTATTATTAGTCATAATTAGGGCTTTGGGTGTTGGATCAGACATGGCTAATTGTGTTGTGGAGGTGATTAGAGAAGGGGAGGTGGGGTGTAAAACTGTCAACAATTGTACATGATTGAAGAAGGAACACTGAATTAGATAGTTTTGTAAACCCAAACCAATATTGTTTTCTTTTGTTAAATGAAACATTAAGTAGGTAATTAGATAAACCCAAAACCCGTTGTTGTGTAATCTTATAATTTTCCCTATAATTAATGCATCAAATAACATCCTGAACACGCAAAAACTACTATAAATTTTTTTCTTCTTTCCATCTCCAAATAATTAGGGGACCCTAGACCCTCCTAGAGTTTAGATATGTGCACAAGTACAAGGACTGGTTCTGGACTAGGGTACGATGGGAATGGTTGGAAATTGGATTGCACCAAACAGACCCATATCCAGACCAAAAACTGAATTAAATGAAACCCCTAAAAAAATCATTTAGTATGAGCTTTTAAAGAGGTGAATTAATTATCCATTGAATGATTTGATAGTAGTGTTCATTTTGTGACTTCAATATTAGTTATTTTCTCACTAATTAGTTATCCATTTTTTTCAGTATTAGTTATCTTTATATATATATCAGAGCCACGGTGGTGGTGGATTCGGTTTATTTGCTTTGAAGATTTCTTTTCTTTTGTGTAACCATTTATTTTTAGTTTTGACGGTGTATAAGCCTTTGGACTTTTGGGAGGAGTGCATGGTTTTAAGTATCGGTGCGTATCGTGCCGTATCGATCGATACGTATCCGTATCGGTAGGCATCGGCACGATACATACCGATACGCTACAGGGAATTTTGGGCCCTCTTTTGTGTATCGACATATCATACATATTGTATCCTGTCGTACCGTATCGGTACCGATACGTACGATACTCTGCGATACGAACTTTTGAAAATATGAAAATTCCCGAGAGTATCGGTACTTATCGGTACGTATCGAATGTATCGTACAGTATCAAGCTGTTTCGTACCGATACATCGAGCCGTATCGTACCGTATTGATATGGGTACGATACGGCTACTTAAGTGTGAATGTGCCTTTTGTTGTTTGAAACAATCACTTCAAACTCTCACCAACAGTTTTCTATATTTTTCTTCTTTCCGCCCCTTTAATTCACACACCTTTTTGGAGACTCAAATGGTAGATTGAAAGAAACATTGTGGAAGTGAATGGTTCAAAGAAGGAGAAAAACATAGTCCAAGAAGAACCTTGAAGCCTTGAACATGAAAGTTGAAACATTTGAATACTAAGTTCTTGAATCTTTACTCACTTTTTTCAACTTTAACCTTAGATTTTCAAGTTTTTTTATAAATCTAGGGTTCATCATACTTAGAATAGTAAGTTTTTTTAAAGTAAGTTTTTTCAACTCAATATATTTTTCTATCAATACGATACCCTCTACTTAAGTATTTATGCATTCTACATGTTATTTATAGCTTTTTTTAACTATTTTTTTATGCGAAAGTGTATAAAAATGTGTTCCCTATCCATTTATGTGCGTATATTTAGCGTATCTCCGATACGATACGATACCCTCCGATACGTATCTTAATTTTGACCGACCGATACGACGATCGATACCGATACTTTAATCCTTGGAGGAGTGGCAGAAGAGAGTGTAAGACCACGTTTGTGCCCAAATTATGCTGGGAATATCCTGTCAAATAACTATATCTAGGAGGTTACCCCAAGCTTAAGTTATCTCAAACAATGAGTCGTCTATCCCGCTCCATGTCGATGAGGTCGGCAAGTGAGGTGAGCACAAGTTCTAATGTGCTCCGTTATGATGAAGACCAAATAACGAACATAGACAAAAGACTTCAAAAATGGGATATGCCAAAGATTTCACAAAAAGAAGTTTATGACAAAGATTGGTTTTCATTCGAAACCATTAAAACCATTGAACAAAACATCAACTTCACCCCATAAACCAAAGAAATTACCCTTTTTGATCCTAGGTCTCTACATAATCTTTACCAAAACCACAAATTTAATTATGTTCATGTCGGCCTAGTTCAGGTCGCCATCAAACCTCTTCATTGTGAAGGCCTTAACACATCCCTTCTGTTAGCCCTTTGTGACAAAAAATTCCTTGATTTCAATGATTCCCTCTTAGGAGCCATTGAAACAAGTCTTTGTTATGGACCGATCCATTTCAATGTTTATCCAAATATGTCCATAGCCCTTGAGGACCCAAATATTCTTCACTCCCTTAAAATTAACCTCAAAACCCACGGGTACAAGATGATGCATGGATCTATCCCAATACCATCATCCATCGTATCAAATATAAAGCCATAAAGACTATCAAACCTCGAGCTCTCAAATGCTCCCCCAAAGGAAATACCCTTTACCTTGAAACTGATTGTCTCCAAGGACAAATTGTTTATCCAAAGCTTGTTCAGTGGAAAGACATCTCTTTCCCTATTGAATGGCAGCTGCAAACGACTTCCATTCCATCTCAAGTTTCAAACACAAACATCCAGTCAATTACCCAAAATACAGATGGATTAGTAACTCTTAGGTTTAACAGACAACCACCCCCATCTATTTACCAAAGTTCTAGAAGGTCTTGCTTAGATGCCTCAACCTCATCTGACTCTTGGATTCCACCTCTCAGGACTCCACCCTATAATTCAAATCTCTCTGGATTACACCAAAGCGAAAATATTGTTCATGGTACCTATGATGTTTCATCATCTGTATCTGAACCTATCCATTCTGAACAACGACAAACTGATCAAAATCAACCCCAATCTCCGACACCTTCTGATGTAGCTCCACCAGATCAAAGCTCTGGGGTCTACATGATTCAGGTTGATCATGAATACCAAATTGACAAACCCTTCCTTAGAAATGATTTCGAATCACCCAAAAACAAACAAAAACGTGAATGGTTCTTCAAAACCTTTAATCCAGAACAACAAGCTCAAATTGGAACAAACTTGTATAATTTCATGACAAACCTTAAAACAAATGTCTTCTTTTTTACATATTTTGATATTTATGCCCAAGATAATAATATAAATTACCAATCTGTACTCAAACTTCTACTCACAAATCTTAGATCCTTAATCACGGTCCAACTACTACTGCTATCCATCCTCCGGTGGAAAGCATCAAATATGCTTTTAAAAATATAGAAAGTATTGCTTCTCCACTCAAAGTCACTGATCAAGAAGACCCAAAAGAAAACAAATTAAATAACTAAACTTTACAAACCTAAGTCTTCAAACCATTGGTGATCAACTTTCGCGAGTTGAATGCCTTGTCCAAACTAAACCGTCTGCCTCGTCATCTATGACTCTGGCTCCAGTTCCATCCTCAACCCCTTTATTCAAACCTTATAATATTCCAAGGCAACAACAAAAGTTACTTAACAAATCTTATATTCTGGACCAAATTAATCATTGGCTTACTTCTTTAGAAGCCCCTCAAACACCAGTTCAAAGTCAACCAACTGCTGAGTCTGCTAATCGTAATGGTGATGTTTGCACTATTAAATGTTATTCTTCAGATTCATCCTCAGACTCAGATTATGAGTCCGATGTTTTCCCTCAAATTAATCAAATTGGACAAAGCTCCACACAAAACCCAACTTTCCCAGACCTTCAAATTGAAGCAAGAGGAAAACCCCCTCAAGCTTCTTATCAAAGTGGCATCATGTATGAATGGAACATAGATGGTCTGTCCGAGCATTATCTCATAAACAAATTATAGGAAATGACTATGGTCAGCAATGCACACCGGATTCAGAATACTGAAGACAGTGCAGTTGCTACTTTACTTATTTCCGGCTTTATTGGTCAGCTCAAAGGTTGGTGGGATTATGTCTTGACTAACGATCAAAAAACATAAATTTTAACAGCCATTCAAACCTCTCCTGATGGAGAACCCCTTCTCAACCACTTAGGAGGACCTATAGAAGATGTTGTAAGTACTCTTATTTTTAGCATAGCAAATTACTTCTTAGGTAATCTTTCCCGTCTCAAAGATAGAACTGCTGAATAGTTAACAAACCTTAGGTGCAAAAAACTTCATGATTTCAAATGGTACAAAGACACCTTCCTGACCAAAGTCCTTACTAGACTTGATGCTAATCTTCCTTATTGGAAAGAAAAGTTTCTTACAGGTCTCCCAACCCTTTTTTCTGAGAAAATTAAACAAAGAGTCATAAAAGAAAATGATGGGATTATCCCATACGATCAAATGACCTATGGCCAAATTATTAACTTAATTCATGAAGAAGGTTTAGCCCTTTGCACTGATATTAGGTTAAGAAAACAAATTAATGAAGAAAACAAATTCTACAAAAAAGAATTAGGAGGTTTTTGCGAACAATTCGGCTTCGCTCCCCTTAGACCACCTACCAAACATAAGCACAAATCTTTACACAAATATTATAAATTTTTTTACAAATTTAAGAAATACATCTCTCGCAAACCATTTACAACCCCAGAATTTTATCAAAAAACTTCTTCAAAACCAAAATATGATAAGTATAGAAAGCCTTTCAAAGCACCTAAAAATCAAAAGGATTTCAAACAAAACCCTGACTCCCAGGGATGCTTTAAGTGTGGCAAACCTGGCCATATTGCTAAGTATTGTAGAGTTTCAAAAAGAATTAATTCTTTACAAATCTCTGAGCAAGGTAGCACTCGTATCCTTGCTCTTTTTCAAGAAACCTCTTCTTCATCCTCTGATGAAGAAACTACAAACTTAATCAAATTCAAGCTTCTGAGCATACTATTTGCAGTTCATCTAATAATGAGAATTTTCAAGCCTGTGCTTGTGATTCTTGCATTATTGGTTTAAGCTGTAAAGATTGTGCTCCCAAATCTGTCCGGATGCTTCGTGCATCACCTAATTCAGACATCTTTGATTATATTGATAATCTGACAGACCCAAAACAAAAAAAGGCCTATCTTGAACATCTCAAACATAATTTTTCTTCACAAAATAATCCTCATCCTTACAATCTTCAACAAATTATGTAAAAGTTTGAGAAAATATCAAAACCCTATATACCCGACCATTCCAGTCGGATCAAAACCCTTGAAACTACTACTGCATCTTTGCAGTATGAAATCAAACATATCAAACAGCAATTATCCTTCCTCAATCGGCAAAATCAACAAGCGTCAACTTCAAATATTGAACCTCTAACAAACCCTTTTGCAAACCAAGAACCATCCGAACCTAACCCTAAAGCCCCTGGTTTTGTGTCAACTATTACCTGTCAGAACTGGTATGTTCACATAACCTTGGTTATTAATGCTTCGTTCAAATTTTCTGCTATTGCCCTAGTTGATTCAGGAGCAAATGCCAACTGCATCAACGAAAGTGCCATTCCAACCCAGTTCTATGAACGAACGACCCAACGCCTTAACACGGCTAATGGATCTGGGTTGAATGTCCAATACAAACTCTCAAATACCCATGTTTGTAACAAAGGCCTATGCCTTCCCCAAACTTTCATCCTCGCAAAAGATCTTGACCAAACCATAATTCTTTGCCAACCTTTTTTAGAGAAAATCAAACCTTTCAAGATAACCCAAGATGGTATCACAACAAAATTTCAAGGTCAAAATATTGTTTTTCCTTTTCTACAAGCTTAAACATCCGCTAATCAAAGCCTCAACAAAATTAAACAATTAAATTTTCTTAAAGCAGAACTTCTTCACCAAAGAATTTCTGAACAACTTAAAAATCCCAGAACCATTCACCAAATTAATCAAATCAAGTCCAAATTTGACCTCAACCTCTGTTCTGATGCCCCTGATGGCTTTTGGCACCGCAAACAGTATGGTTTTCCTTCCTTATGCTTCTGGATTTTCAAACCTCCAAATCCCGACCAAAGCCCGACCAGCCCAAATGAATCAAACTCTTCTTGAAACATGCAAAGAAGAAATTAATGACCTCCTGGCTAAAAACTTATTCGGTCCAGTACTTCTCCTTGGAGTTGTACAACTTTGTATGTCAAAAGCTGCCAAAATTGAACGAGGAACTCCCAGATTGGTCATCAATTACAAACCTTTAAATGATGCCCTTCAATGGGTTAGATATCCTATCCCAAATCAAAAGGATCTCCTACAAAGGATTTATCATACAAATATTTTTTCAAAATTCGATATGAAATCTGGTTTTTGGAAAATCCAGATTTATGAAAAAGATAGTTACAAAACTGCCTTCACAACACCCTTTGACCTTTATGAATGGAATGTCATGCCATTCGGCCTAAAAAATGCTCCTAGTGAATTTCAAAAGATTATGAATGACATTTTCAATTCTAACGGACAATTCACTATTGTCTATATTGACGATGTCTTTGTCTTTTCAAATTCAGTTGAGCAACACTTCAAACATCTTAGAACATTCTACCAAATTATTAAATCAAACGGCCTTGTACTATCCAAAAGAAAAATGGAATTCTTCCTTACCAATGTTATATTCCTTGGCCATCTTATCAAAAAATGTACCCTTACCCTTATCGATCGTTCCATTACCTTTGGTGAAAAATTCCCTGATCAAATACTTGACAAAACCCAATTGCAAAGGTTCTTAGGTAGTTTAAATTATGTTCGTGATTTTCTTCCTCAAATTAGTAAAATTGCCAAACCATTATACCTTCGGCTTAAAAAGAAACCAACTCCTTGGTCTCCAGCCCAGACTACGGCTATCCAAACCATAAAAAAATTAGTCAAAGAAATACCCTGTTTATTTATCCCTAACTGAGGCTTTTAAGATCGTCGAAACCGATGCCTCAGATATAGGCTATGGAGGGATTCTTAAAAAAAAACTTCCCAATCTAGTATTAGAGCCACGGTGGTGGTGGATTTGGTTTATTTGTTTTGAAGATTTCTTTTCTTTTGTGTAACCATTTATTTTTAGTTTTGACGGTGTATAAGCCTTTGGACTTTTGGGAGGAGTGGCAGAAGAGAATGTAAGACCACGTTTGTGCCCAAATTATGTTGGAAATACCCTGTCAAATAACTAGATCTAGGAGGTTACCCCAAGCTTAAGTTAACTCAAACAATGAGTCGTCTATCCCGCTCTATGTCGATGAGATCGGCAAGTGAGGCGAGCACAAGTTCTAATGTGCTCCATTATGATGAAGACCAAATAACGAACATAGACAAAAGACTTCAAAAATGGGATATGCCAAAAATTTCACAAAAAGAAGTTTATGACAAAGATTGGTTTTCATTCGAAACCATTAAAACCATTGAACAAACCATCAACTTCACCCCAGAAACCAAATAAATTACCCTTTTTTATCTAGGTCTCTACAGGACCTTTACCAAAACCACAAATTTAATTATGTTCATATCGGCCTAGTTCAGGTCGCCATCAAACCTCTTCATCGTGAAGGCCTTAACACATTTCTTCTATTAGCTCTTCGTGACCAAAGATTCCTTGATTTCAATGATTTCTTCTTAGGAGCCATTGAAACAAGTCTTTGTTATGGACCGGTCCATTTCAATGTTTATCCAAATATGTCCATAGCCCTTGAGGACCCAAATATTCTTCACTCCCTTAAAATTAACCTCAAAACCCACGGGTACAAGATGATGCATGGATCTATCTCACTATCCATCATCCACCGTATCAAATATAAAGCCATAAAGACTGTCAAACCCCGAGCTCTCAAATGCTCCCCCAAAGGACATACCCTTTACCTTGAGACTGATTGTCTCCAAGAATAAATTGTTTACCCAAAGCTTGTTCAGTGGAAAGACATCTCTTTCCCTGCTGAAAGGAAGCTGCAAATGACTGCCATTCCACCCCAAGTTTCAAACACAAAAATCCAGTCAATTACCCAAAATACAGATGGATTAGTAACTCTTAGGTTTAACAGACAACCACCCCCATCTGTTTACCAAAGTTCCAGAAGGTCTTGCTTAGATGCCTCAACCTCATCTGACTCTTGGATTCTACCTCTTAGGACTCCACCCTATAATTCAAATCTCTCTGGATTACACCAAAGCGAAAATATTGTTCATGGTACCTATGATGTTTCATCATCTGTATCTGAACCTATCCATTCTGAACAACGACAAACTGATCAAAATCAACCCCAATCTCCGACACCTTCTGATGTAGCTCCACCAGATCAAAGCTCTGGAGTCTACATGATTCAGGTTGATCATGAATACCAAATTGACAAACCCTACCTTAGAAATGATTTCGAATCACCCAAAAACAAACAAAAACGTGAATGGTTCTTCAAAACCATTAATCTAGAACAACAAGCTCAAATTAGAACAAACTTATATAATTTCATGACAAACCTTAAAACAAATGTCTTCTTTTTTACATATTTTGATATTCATGCCCAAGATAATAATATAAATTACCAATCTGTACTCAAACTTCTACTCATAAATCTTAGATCCTTAATCACGGTCCAACTACTACTACTATCCATCCTCCGGTGGAAAGCATCAAATATGCTTTTAAAAATATAGAAAGTATTGCTTCTCCGCTTAAAGTCACTGATCAAGAAGACCCAAATAGAAAACAAATTAAATAACTAAACTTTACAAACCTAAGTCTTCAAACCATTGGTGATCAACTTTCACGAGTTGAATGCCTTGTCCAAACTAAACCGTCTGCCTCGTCATCTACGACTCTGGCTCCAGTTCCATCCTCAACCCCTTTATTCAAACCTTATAATATTCCAAGGCAACAACAAAAGTTACTTAACAAATCTTATATTCTAGACCAAATTAATCATTGGCTTACTTCTTTAGAAGCCCCTCAAACACCAGTTCAAAGTCAACCAACTGCTGACTCAGCCAATCGTAATGGTGATGTTTGCACCATTAAAGGTTATTCTTCAGATTCATCCTCAGACTCAGATTATGAGTCCGATGTTTTCCCTCAAATTAATCAAATTGGACAAAGCTCCACACAAAACCCAACTTTCCCAGACCTTCAAATTGAAGCAAGAGGAAAACCCCCTCAAGCTTCTTATCAAAGTGGCATCATGTATGAATGGAACATAGATGGTCTGTCCAAGCATTATCTCATGAACAAATTACAGGAAATGACTATGGTCAACAATGCACACCGGATTCAGAATACTGAAGACAGTGCATTTGCTACTTTACTTATTTCCGGCTTTATTGGCCAGCTCAAAGGTTGGTGGGATTATGTCCTGACTGACGATCAAAAAACATAAATTTTAACAGCCATTCAAACCTCTCCTGATGGAGAACCCCTTCTCAACCACTTAGGAGGACCTATAGAAGATGTTGTAAGTACTCTTATTTTTAGCATAGCAAATTACTTCTTAGGTAATCCTTCCCGTCTCAAAGATAGAACTGCTGAACAGTTATCAAACCTTAGGTGCAAAAAACTTCATGATTTCAAATGGTACAAAGACACCTTCCTGACCTGATGCTAATCTTCCTTATTGGAAAGAAAAGTTTCTTACAGGTCTCCCAGCCCTTTTTTCTGAGAAAATTAAAGAAAGACTCAGAAAAGAAAATGATGGGATTATCCCATACGATCAAATGACCTATGGCCAAATTATTAACTTAATTCATGAAGAAGGTTTAGCCCTTTGCACTGATATTAGGTTAAGAAAAAAAATTAATAAAGAAAACAAATTCTACAAAAAAGAATTAGGAGGTTTTTGCGAACAATTCGGCTTCGCTCCCCTTAGACCACCTACCAAACATAAGCACAAATCTTTACACAAATATTATAAAATTTTTTACAAATCTAAGAAATATATCTCTCGCAAACCATTTACAACCCCAGAATTTTATCAAAAAACTTCTTCAAAACCAAAATATGATAAGTACAGAAAGCCTTTCAAATCACCTAAAAATCAAAAGGATTTCAAACAAAACCTTGACTCCCAGGGATGCTTTAAGTGTGGCAAACCTGGCCATATTGCTAAGTATTGTAGAGTTTCAAAAAGAATTAATTCTCTACAAATCTCTGAGCAAGGTAGCACTCATATCCTTGCTCTTTTTCAAGAAACCTCTTCTTCGTCCTCTGATGAAGAAAACTACAAACTTAATCAAATTCAAGATTCCGAGCATACTATTTCCAATTCATCTAATAATGAGAATTTTCAAGCCTGTGCTTGTGATTCTTGCATTATTGGTTTAAGCTGTGAAGATTGTGCTCCCAAATCTGTCCGGATGCTTCGTGCATCACCTAATTCAAACATCTTTGATTATATTGATAATCTGACAAACCCAAAACAAAAAAAGGCATGTCTTGAACATCTCAAACATAATGTTTCTTCACAAAATAATCCTCAGCCTTACAATCTTCAACAAATTATGCAAAAGTTTGGGAAAATATCAAAACCCTATATACCCGACCATTCCAGCCGGATCAAAACCCTTGAAACTACCACTGCATCTTTGCAGTATGAAATCAAACATATCAAACATATCAAACAACAATTATCCTTCCTCAATTGGAAAAATCAACAAGCCTTAGCTTCAAATATTGAACCTCTAACAAACCCTTTTGCAAACCAAGAACCATCCGAACCTAACCCTAAAGCCCCTGGTTTTGTGTCAACTATTACCTGTCAGAACTGGTATGTTCACATAACCTTGGTTATTAATGCTTTATTCAAAATTTCTGCTATTGCCCTAGTTGATTCAGGAGCAAATGCCAATTACATCAACGAAGGTACCATTCCAACCCAGTTCTATGAACGAACGACCCAACGCCTTAACACGGCTAATGGATCTAGGTTGAATGTCCAATACAAACTCTCAAATACCCGTGTTTGTAACAAAGGCCTATGCCTTCCCCAAACTTTCATCCTCGCAAAAGATCTTGACCAAACAATAATTCTTGGCCAACCTTTTTTAGAGAAAATCAAACCTTTCAAGATAACCCAAGATGGTATCACAACAAAATTTCAAGGTCAAAAAATTGTTTTTCCTTTTCTACAAGCTTAAACATCTGCTAATCAAAGCCTCAACAAAATTAAACAATTAAATTTTCTTAAAGCAGAACTTCTTCACCAAAGAATTTCTGAACAACTTAAAAATCCCAAAATCATTTACCCAATTAATCAATTCAAGTCCAAATTTGACCTCAACCTCTTTTCTGATGTCCCCGATGCCTTTTGGTACCGCAAACAGTATATGGTTTCCCTTCTTTATGCTTCTGGATTTTCAGACCTCCAAATCCCAACCAAAGCCCGACCAGCCCAAATGAATCAAACTCTTCTTGAAACATACAAAGAAGAAATTAATGACCTCCTGGCTAAAAAACTTATTCAGCCCAGTACTTCTCCTTGGAGTTATACAGCTTTCTATGTCAATAAAGCTGTCAAAATTGAACGAGGAACTCCCAGATTGGTTGTCATTTACAAACCTTTAAATGATGTCCTTCAATGGGTTAGATATCCTATCCCAAATCAAAAGGATCTCCTACAAAGGATTTATCAAGCAAAGATTTTTTCAAAATTCGATATGAAATCTGGTTTTTAGAAAATCTAGATTCATGAAAAAGATCGTTACAAAACTGCATTCACAACACCCTTTAGCCTTTATGAATGGAATGTCATGCCATTCGGCCTAAAAAATGCTCCTAGTGAATTTCAAAAGATTATGAATGACATTTTCAATTCTTACAGACAATTCACTTTTGTCTATATTGATGATGTCCTTGTCTTTTCAAATTCAGTTGAGCAGCACTTTAAACATCTTAGAACATTCTACCAAATTATTAAATCAAACAGCCTTGTACTATCCAAAAGAAAAATGGAATTCTTCCTTATCAAAGTTAGATTCCTTGGCCATCTTATCGAAAAAGGTACCCTTACCCCTATTGATCGTACCATTACCTTTGGTGAAAAATTCCCTGACCAAATACTTGACAAAACCCAATTACAAAGGTTCTTAGGTAGTTTAAATTACGTTCGTGATTTTCTTCCTCAAATTAGTAAAATTGCTGAACCATTATACCTTTAGCTTAAAAAGAAACCAACTCCCTGGTCTCCAACCTAGACTATGGCTGTCCAAACCATCAAAAAATTAGTCAAGGAAATCCCCTGCTTATTTATCCCTAACCCTGAGGCTTTTAAGATCGTCGAAACCGACACCTCAGATATAGGCTATGGAGGGATTCTTGAACAAAAACTTCCCAATGACAACAAAGAACAATTAGTCCAATTCAATTCTGGTATTTGGAATTCTGCTCAAAGGAATTACAGTACCATCAAAAAGGAAATTTTATCGATTGTTCTCTACATACAAAAATTTCAAAATACATTATTAAATATACCATTTTTAGTTCGTGTTGATTGTAGCGTAGCTAAATATGTTTTACAAAATGATGTTTCAAATCTTGCATCAAAACAAATTTTTGCCCGATGGCAAGCTTTACTTTCAATTTTGAATTTCAAACCGAATATATTAAAGGAGAATCAAACTCTGTCCCTGACTTTCTTACCCGTGAATTCCTACAGGGCCAGATTCCAAAAATCAATCTCCTCAAGATGGCTCCCCCTAAGGAGTCCACCTCCTCAAATTCCCTTATGAAAATCAAATCTAGTTATGGCGCCTCTGCAGCACCATCAAACCAAATAGTCACAAGAAGCCAGTCCCAGTTGGCATCCACAAATAAACGTTATTCCCATGCTGTGGTTCTATCCTCGGCTGTAGAACCCCTTCAAACCACAAACAGGACAAGCTCCAGCCTACAAACTACACAAGCCAAGCCTCTCCAAACTTCCCAGGGTCCCAAACTCAAAAGCCAATACCATGAGAAACCTTACAAAGAAGACCTCTTTACTATTGAGGAATCTCTTTTCAAATATATAGACTCACCTATCAAATTGGCTCAAAATGTCTTCTTTCAAGGATGGCACCATCACTCGGCTTCTGCCGCAAAGAACTAAAAATTTTACGAGTTTATCCTCGTAGCACTGACTTTGTCAGATTCAAACTTAATTTTGACAAAAATGACCAATCTCTGGTTACCCATACAACGGTAACCATCTGTAAAATTCTCAACCTCCAAGACTGGGGTGGTCACCCCCTCACCACAAGAAGCTTTCCAATTACCTTCAACCCTCAAACTTACACATACTGTGACTACCAGGAGGCCTGGTTCAAAGCTTTCTATTTCCAAAACAAAATCAACCGTCATTCATGGTTTTTCTGTTTTGAATACAGGTTCAATAACCAAACTCCCATCTGGTTTCCTTGGTGGTGGGATCAATATGGACCTATGTTGATATCCTTCCACCACAAATACAAAATTCATTCCAAATATTTTATCAAAATTCAACCCCGCATCCTCACCAGCCTGACCTTCTCCGGTTCTTCCTCCACTGCAACCTGGCGTGGATACTTTTCTGGGAATATCAAATATACAATTTCCAGAAATTTGACTGGGTTGCCCTAGTTCTTTGCCGGATCTTCAACGTCAAATGGTGGGACAACTATGACGTCTCCAAATGCGAGAAAACGTCACTTATCCAAAGTCTTACGGGTCTCAAACCAATTTCGACCCTTCCAAGCTCATCAAAATCAAGTTTCAAAAGTGAGAAGGAAGCCCTTCTTGCCCGTTTGGCTGAGCTCGATTCTGACTCAGACAATGATGAAGACTCCAGCAATGGTGCCTATAGTCTTAGTTCCATCAAAGGTTCTACGCTGGCCCATTGTCAGACTTAACAAATGGCCCAAGACCCATATGAAGATGATCCTGATTATGAGCCTACCAGCTCCAAGGCTTCTTCTTCGAGCAAATTTAAAGAAGTGACCTCCCGCAGGTCTCGACGGACCACAAAATCAAAATCCTCCTTGACCAAACCTTGATTTGGTCCTCAACGTCTGCTAGAACGGTTTTAAACTAGCCGACTGGTGAAGTCAAAAACTCATCTAGTCAATTAACCTCGGACAACCTATTAAGGAAATGAGGTACTGATATTATCCTAGGTAAAAGGATAATCAGGCCAATACCAGGCTCAGATAAATATGGTACAAATACCCTTAATCAAATCAATACGGAGAACAGTGTCCCTGACACGTGGAATGCCGTGGTGCGATCATTGAAGATTCCAAATCAAATGACAGAATCATCTCCAACTTTCGGCGCCTACAGTGCCAGCAAATAGTATCCAAATTCAAGTGCACAGTACCAAATGTAATGAAATTTAGTACTATTCAAATTATAATTTCTAATAGTGTTAAATGAAACCCAAATGCACCAAAAATCCAAATGTAATTCAAATGTGTTCCCCTATGTTATAAAAAGAGCACTACCCCATTTTCCAAATCACTTGTAATTCCAACTTGGAAAACAAACTTAGAGAGAGAGACGCTTCGAAGCAAGCAAGCTTCGCCCCTGTTCTCTGCAAAGGTCATCCAAGCTCTGTCGGACTTCCAAGTTCTCCATCGGTCTTCAAACAACTCCAAGTTCTGATCATCCCTACAAGTCCGATCGCCCTCAAAGGTTAGCATCAACAAACTCCAAAGGCCTTTTTTAGATCAACACATCCTTCTTCTTCTCAAACATTCCAACCCAAACCTACCCAAAGCCTTGTATCAAAGATCTCCAAATATTATATATAAAGTTTACTTTAAATCTTCAAATTATATCATTATTTTTTGCATTTCATCTTGCATATAGCTTGCTTCTTATTCTATCCTCATATCAAAGCCTACAGTCGTGCCTCTTGATTCTGAGAAATAGATCTGGTTAAGCAGCTTTTAATTTTGTGCAATTTCATATCCTTATATTTTAAGTTCATGGTCTTGTTCTTTTATTTATTTATCTTAATTCAGCACGATTTAGTTCTAAGTAAGGTATCGCACCTATCTTAGTGTTAATCTCCTTGCTAGATCGGAGTATGGTATTGCACCGGTCTCATCCTTCTTACCATACAGAACCAGGAGATCCCTATTTCTCTGGATTTTGGTAACGATCGATCCTTTTATCTGGATAACAGGATCGATCATGCCATTACCTTTGGCAAAAAATTCCCTGACCAAATACTTGACAAAACCCAATTACAAAGGTTCTTAGGTAGTTTAAATTACGTTCGTGATTTTCTTCCTCAAATTAGTAAAATTGCTAAACCATTATACCTTCGGCTTAAAAAGAAACCAACTCCCTGGTCTCCGGCCTAGACTACGGCTGTCCAAGCCATCATTCATAGATGATGCCACTTTGATAAGAAGCTTGAGGGGGTTTTCCTCTTGCTTCAATTTGAAGGTCTGGGAAAGTTGGGTTTTGTGTGGAGCTTTGTCCAATTTGATTAATTTGAGGGAAAACATCGGACTCATAATCTGAGTCAGAGGATGAATCTAGCCGGTGGTTAATTTGGTCCAGAATATAAGATTTGTTAAGTAACTTTTGTTGTTGTTGCCTTGGAATATTATAAGGTTTGAATAAAGGGGTTGAGGATGGAACTAGAGCCAGAGTCATAGATGACAAGGCAGACGGTTTAGTTTGGACAAGGCATTCAACTCGCGAAAGTTGATCACCAATGGTTTGAAGACTTAGATTTGTAAAGTTTAGTTATTCAATTTGTTTTCTGTTTGGGTTTTCTTGACCAGTGACTTTGAGCGGAGAAACAATAATTTTTGTATTTTTAAAAGCATATTTGATGCTTTCCACCGGAGGATGGATAGCAGTAGTAGTTGGACAGTGATTAAGGATCCAAGATTTGTGAGTAGAAGTTTGAGTACAGATTTGATTATGCCAAGGGTAATTTATATTATTATCTTGGGCATAAATATCAAAATATGTAAAAAAGAAGACATTTGTTTTAAGGTTTGTCATGAAATTATACCAGTTTATTCTAATTTGAGCTTGTTATTCTAGATTAAAGGTTTTGAAGAACCATTCACGTTTATGTTTGTTTTTGGGTGATTCGAAATCATTTCTAAGGAAGGGCTTGTCAATTTGGTATTCATGATCAACCTGAATCATGTAGACTCTAGAGCTTTGATTTGGTGGAGCTACATCAGAAGGTGTCGGAGATTGGGGTTGATTTTGATCAGTTTGTCGTTGTTCAGAATGGATAGGTTCAGATACAGATGATGAAACATCATAGGTACCATGAATAATATTTTGGCTTTGGTGTAATCCAGAGAGATTTGAATTATAGGGTGGAGTCCTGAGAGGTGGAATCCAAGAGTCAGATGAGGTTGAGGCATCTGAGCAAGACCTTCTGGAACTTTGGTAAACAGATGGGGGTGGTTGTCTATTAAACCTAAGAGTTACTAATCCATCTGTATTTTGGGTAATTGACTGGATGTTTGTGTTTGAAACTTGAGGTGGAATGGAAGTCGTTTGCAGCTGCCATTCAATAGGGAAAGAGATGTCTTTCCACTGAACAAGCTTTGGATAAACAATTTGTCCTTGGAGACAATCAGTCTCAAGGTAAATGGTATGTCCTTTGGAGGAGCATTTGAGAGCTTGGGGTTTGACAGTCTTCATGGCTTTATATTTGATACGATGGATGATGGGTATTGGGATAGATCCATGCATCATCTTGTACCCGTGGGTTTTGAGGTTAATTTTAAGGGAGTGAAGAATATTTGGGTCCTCAAGGGCTATGGACATATTTGAGTAAACATTAAAATGGACCGGTCCATAACAAAGACTTGTTTCAATGGCTCTTAAGAGGAAATCATTGAAATCAAGGAATCTTTGGTCACGAAGGGCTAACAGAAGAAATGTGTTAAGGCCTTCACGATGAAGAGGTTTGATGGTGACCTGAACTAGGCCGACATGAACATAATTAAATTTGTGGTTTTGGTAAAGATCCTGTAGAGACCTAGGATCCGAAAGGGTAATTTCTTTGGTTTCTGGGGTGAAGTTGATGGTTTGTTCAATGGTTTTAATGGTTTCGAATGAAAACCAATCTTTGTCATAAACTTCTTTTTGTGAAATCTTTGGCATATCCCATTTTTGAAGTCTTTTGTCTATGTTCGTTATTTGGTCTTCATCATAATGGAGCACATTAGAACTTGTGCTCGCCTCACTTGCCGATCTCATCGAAGAAAACGACATGTTCAAATGCACATGTGAACATTTTATGTTAAAACAAATTGAGCCATTAGTCCTCCAAGAAAATAACGTTTCAACGACATATAAGGTTATGCCTTATTTAAATTTCAACCAATAATAAATCTAAATTTTACAAGAGTAACTTTCAAATGAGATTATAGAAGTGTTTGAAGGTGCTGAATACATAAGAGATGGTGGATTAAACATACTACACATAATCCTAAAGACTCATGAAATTTTCATCAACATATTCTTCATAACCCAAGATTTGTTTAACAAAGTTGCAACTGACTTTTGGAGAGGCAATTATTGATTGAATGCCAAGAAACTTAGGACAATGCCAAACCACATTTTCATGCCATGATCATTCAATAGATTATCATCAAATTACACATAGTTGACATCAAATGAAAAGGCAAAACACACAATTTCATTTAATCATTCAGTCATGTAGGAACAGTAAGTACCCAAATCTAGGTCCTTGAAGAGCCTAAACATTTAATCAGTCAAGAAAAAAACCAAAGGCACAACCTGTTTTGGGCTTTAAGCAGTTATGTAAGTATAATATCACAACTAAATTTAATTTATTCATTGCTGACATTAGACAATACTAAAGATAAATCAAGATTTTAACATTTCATACATAGTATATTTATCTTAAAATAAATCAAAACTTGTTTTGAGTCTTGACTGCAATCACATATCCGCCAAAAGCCATCTTTATCAGCCAAATCAACAGTAAACAATTGCTTCTTAGTTGCTCCATGTATTGATCTTTCATTATAACTGAATCAATTATCATGGGAGGAGGGTCGGGGGATGGTTTATGAATTAACACATAAATATTGCAATCACTAATACAGGTACCAAAGATTTCAAAAATTTCCAGATGCAAACTTTTATATGTAAAGACATTGCTAGCAAATTTTGGATTCATTGCATTGATGTTGTCTTTAGTCTCATTGTCAAAGAACAGAACCAGCTTGCTTATCATTTCCTCACACTTGCACACCGTAGTACCCCTTTCTAAGTATGCCCTTTAAATCTTTGAATTAGCCTTAAAATCTCAAAAGGAGAGAGAGAGAGAATAATCCGAATGACTTGAGACTTTGACTCAATTGGCACTTACAGAGATATGAATACTTGTTGATATCACTAAATAACCTCAAAAGGCCTCCAAAGAATATACCTAGAAATATGCAGGCATCCACAAGGGAAGGATAATCTTCCAAAAGTCATTTGGCTTCATTCACCCTTACAACATCATCCCATCTAACTTCAGGCCTTGACTTGGACACATCCCTTTCAAGCATTCCACCCATTCCAGTTCAGGTCCTTCATATTATCTCCTTCTTGATTTTTCATCTTCTATGTTTACACTCTAAGAATTAAGAATGAAAATCATTAACCATAAAGCAAATGTCCTGAATATACTACTAAAAGAATGATAACAAGTAGAGACTATGATGTCACAGGCATGTGCAACATGTGCACCCTTTAGAACACTAATTTTATGCATATACAACCAACAAAGTTTTGGGAATTTCTTGTTTAAATACTTGATATGGATTGAGAGACGATGCTTGTGCTTTTTGGGTACTGAATCTCAAAATGGTTTTTGGGTTAAGAAGAGAAATGGTTTTGCTACAAAATATGAAAACTTTTTATGTCAAGAAAAAAAATCGACGGAAAAAAGAAAAAAAAAAAACAATTAACAGATTTCAATTCAAAATGTTGTTACCTGAAAATATTCTAATCTATGGTGCTGGAAGGGCAAAGGGTCAAAATGAAAGTTTGCCCAACCATAGAGATAAAAGATAGAGCATTGGAGTCGGGGTGGTGGTGATAGATTTCTACGAAGTGTGCATTCTTTTTTTTGGGCGAGATCAACAGCGTTTGTCTGAGAAGAACAAGAATGGGGAGGGGCACAGAGCAAAGGTCCATCATTTTAAGGAAGAGAGAATAGAAGGGAAGGTTGAGGGACGGTACAAACGTTTAAGGGAGAGAAGGGAGAGGTGAAAACGTTTTTAAAACTTATTACTTCTCCCTTTCTCCTCCACGTTGAGAGAGAGAGAGAGAGAGAGAGAGAGAGAGATACTTGAGAGGATGCGTGAAAAAAAATTATGAAGAGTGGGGAGGGAGTGAATAATTATGGAGAGATTTATAAAAGTAAATATGGAGAGAAAGAGAGAGATAATTATGGAGTGTAGGGGGGAGAAACATGAGAGGATGAGTGAGATTTTTTCTTTAAATAATTAGAGAGAGAGAGAGAGAGAGAGAGAGATTTAAGGAGGAGCAATAGGAAGAATGCCCACATGGGATACGTGTGAGGATGGGTAAAAAATAATTATGGAGAGTGGGAGGGAGTGAATAATTATGGAGAAATTTACAAAGCTAAATGTGGAGAGAGAGAGAGAGAGAGAGAGAGAACGTGGATTATTTATTTATTTGTTTTATCCTTTCTAAAACTTATTATTTCCCCCTTTCTCCTCCACATTTAGAGAGAGAGTGTGTGTGTGTGGGGAAGGGGGAGATACTTGAGAGTATGCGTGAAAGATAATTATGGAGAGTGGAGAGGGAGTGGATAATTATGGAGAGATTTACAAAGGTAAATATATATATATATATAGAGAGAGAGAGAGAGAGGAGGAGGAGGACGAGGACGAGGGGAAGGAGGAGGAAGAGGAGGAGCAATAGCAAGAATGCCCACGTGGGTTTATTTATTTATTTTTTTTCATAATTACTTTTTTTAATCTTCCATTTGGAAGGGGGTGTTTTGGTCATTTGAAAGTTTTTTTTTTGTAGATGTCAATGGTCTTTTTGTCTTTTTGAAAAAGTATACCAGAGAAGGGGAGTACATGCTTTTAATAGTAGTATGATTTCTCCTCCACGTTTAGAGAGAGAGAGAGAGAGTGGGGAAGGGGGAGATAATTGAAATGCGTGAAAGATAATTATGGAGAGTGGGGATGGAATGAATAATTATGGAGAGATTTACAAAGATAAATATGGAAAGAGAGATATTTATGGAGAGTGGGGATGGAGAAACATGAGAGGATGAGCGAGATTTTTTTTAAATAATTATGGAGAGATTTACATATGGAGGGGGAGAGAGAGAGAGGGAGAGAGAGATTTAAGAAGGAGCAATAGCAAGAATGCCAACATGGGTTAATTTTTTTCATATTCCATTTGGAAGGGGTTTCTTGGTCATTTGGAAAGATTTTTTTGTCGATTTCAATGGTCTTTTTGCCTTTTTGAAAAAGTATACCAAAGAAGGAAAGTGCGTACTTTTAATAGTAATATGATAAGTAAAATATAATGCAGTAAGGAAAAAAAAAAAGGTACAACAAATGGCGGCCACTATCCTCCTTTAGGCATGCCCTAAAGGAAGGAGAAAATGCCTATATAAGCAAGAAGAGACCAAACAACCCCCCCCTCTCCCATAAAATTGAGAGTTAAAAAACATAAATAACTCAAGGAAGAAAGTTTTTTGTCAAGGAGTGTACCTCCCACATCAGCACTCACGTGTCTATTTCTCTGTAAAATGACCTCCCTATCCCCATGGATTGAACCAAATGAGAGACATTGATCCATTGATTTTAAAATTAGTTATCTTTCCTTTACAATTTTTTTTTCTTTTTATTCTGATTATAATATGAAAAACACTTCAAATCAATTTTTCTATTCCTAGCTAGTTTTACTTGACTGTCTTGGAAAGATAATTTAAAGTTTTTTTTTATCATAGGTTATGAATGAAAGACTTCATTGTAATTTAAACCCGAAACAAACCAGCATGAACCCATACTAAAAAATCAAAATAAACCGAAACCTTACTGGATTGAAACCGTAACCAACCAAAAAACGGAAGTTCCTTAACGGTGTGATTTTGATCTCCCTCATTCTTAGACCAAACCGAGCCAAACCGATGGTTTCATATCCCTACGATCAGTTTTCTTCCGATTAAATTTTGGTCCATAAACGGCTAAACCAATCAAAGGGCTGAAAATCCTCTTCTTTGTGCCACGTCATTTTAGGTTAAAGGACTTGTGTTGCCATCTGGAATGTATGGGGCCATAGCGTTTCATGTACTGTTTTTTGTACATTGCCCTCTCCCACACGTAATAAGTCTTTGTCATGAAATTCTTCTTCCCTCGTGTTTAGAAATTAACAACCTTATACAGACGATTAGGATTCTAGTATTCTACCAACATTGTGAACAGAAAAAATAGCTTGTGTAAAAAGGGCCTTAATTAAGCCTCTAACTAAACATCTTGTCCTATCCGAAAGCAGGTATGATCAAGGCCCAACTAATTAAAGATCAATTTCCATTAGCGCACAACGTTTGAACAGATCTTCCATCTCCTAGGATCTTCTTCTTCTTCTTTTTTCGAGCGTTGTTAAATACATCACTAGTAGATGCATTGGATTGAAGTGGAGCCTACTGTAAGATTGCATCCCTTAAGAGTGTGGAGACGAAGAAGAAATCCATATCTTCTCAACAATGTGCACCTGAACATTCACAAACAGCAAACCAAATCCCCAACCCAAATTTTTGAAACACAAATGTCACCCAAGAAGTGAGAGAAGTATAACTTTTGGAGGCTTTAGGAGCATCGCACTGGTGCTTCAAACGCAAGGTTCTGAGACCAAGCATTTTAATTTTAAGAATGGACATTTTAATCAGGTATACTGTAATTTTAAATTCAGTTTAATGTACAAAAGATGAGACCAGATAGAGTCTCTTGAGGAGCCACAATGAGATTTGTCAACAAAACACCAGATCGAATCTCCGAGGAGCCACGATGAGATTTGGCAGCACTGTTGATGAAGAAACTGGTTTAGATTATTCTCAAGTCACCTGACATAATATTTCTGCCTTGGAAGCTACAAAGTGTCATCATGTGGCAGTTTGCAAGCAGCCATTCGGTCTTTTGACTTAAACTGACCAAGCATTTCAGCCACAGTTCTGCAACGGCACTGGTTACCTGGTCGAATCACATCTCCATAGACAGCCATTTCAATAATGTCGAGCTCCTTGTCTACAATGTTGAGAGTCATTGTGTCAATAACTCAATGTAGACCACTTAACAGAAATGTAGCAAACAAGTAATTGACCGAAACTGAATAGTCCAACTGCAGAAATGGGAAGAGGAACAAAATGAAAATAAAACAGATAATATGAAGGGTTATTCACGCCTGGCAGTCAAATGGTCCCGATGATATTACTGCCATTCTAATCAACATCCTAGCAACCCTCAAAAACGCAAGTTATAATATCAAGTTCACATTCCCTCCACACAAGGGTGATCTTACAATGAGGGAGAAATACTTGATTTGATGCGACCACAGGTCAAGACAATCCTGGAAATTCAGAAGGGGGGGGGCTAGTGATAAAGTTCCAATAACATAAAAAAGAAGGGGGTATAATGGGTAAAACGAGCAACTAAAATTTTAACTGTAAAAGAAAAGAAGAGGGCCTTCTTCTACTTTCGATTACAACAGGAAACCAGCGAAAGTTTGGTAGCTTGCAGCCAAGAGAATTCCACGTAGAAGTTTCTATCAAATCAAGATTTCAGATGTAATTTTCGAAATTCTAATCCTACTGAATTCACCCCACAACAAATTTGACAATCAATAGAAGAAAAGCAAGAGAAATTTCTGAAACCAGGAAGGGGTGGATGATGTAGGACTAGGTCACCAAAAGCCAACTAATAACCTAACCCATAATAGGATTACAAGGACCAAAAACAGTAGGTTATAACACCTAGTTCCAGCAACAGAAAAATGGTAACACCTAGTTCCAGCAACAGAAACTAGGTAACAGTCCCAATATGCTATTAATTAGGGCTGTTAACACTGGTGTAACCTTGGGTCTGAGACAAAGGTTTAGCCACTGAAATAACAAACCACAGAAGACAAACAGCAAGTAAAAACACAGCAGTTGGCAGAACAGATGAAGGCTCTCACTCCTAATGTAGAACTATGTTGACAAGTCAAACCAGCTCACAACTGCAGGATTTTTTTACATCAAAGAACAACCATAAACCAGTCCAATAGTTGCACAGGAAATTAGAGTATTAGACTAAAAGAAAAGCAGACAAGGCACAAGCTATCGGTCTCAGTTAACAAGGGCTTCTTGAGTCAGGTCAATAGCTGATCAAATAGAGGCTATCAAGGACTGAAATAAACTTCACATACCATCAGACATGCACTAAATCACAGGAGATCACTGGAATCAGGATAGGCCAAAAGAGACTCCTATCGATTTCAGGTATAGGCTGAGAAAAGCACTAAAAGACAGAATCTGGGAGTTTTTTTGTCTCTCTCAGATGGCTGCTCAGAATGACCTGATCTTCTGGTCGAGTGGAGGTCCAGATGGGAGGGAGGCTCGATCCAAGTTTCAGCTGAAACTGCTCCAGATAACCAGCAACCAAAATAGAAACTTCTGAAAATTTTCTGGGCAGAGCTAGGGTTGTGTATACCTGAATCGATGAGCAGCAGCAGAGTACTTAGGAAGCTATAACAGAGAGGAGGAATACTTGAAGAAGAAGATCATCCTGAGCTTCAGACTGCAACAAGTCGTTGGATCGCACACCAACCCATCACTGTGATCAGACACACAGAAGTCGCTAGCAGAGAAGCAGCAGCAGCAACAGCAATATTTGTTTGTGAAAATCGTCAGAGCCTTAGAGGCCTCCTCTTCTATATTTATAATGACTAATGGGGGGAAATACATTGTAACACATTCCATAAAAGGAAACCTCAAATAAACTCCTAATACATTACTTTCTAAAACTGAAAATAGAAAAAACTGGAAAAAGAAAACTAAGTTCTACTAACTTGACTTCTAAGAGACAAGATATGACTTAAATTGAACCAGCTCGCTAACCCAAGCTGAACCAAATAATAAACCAAACAAAACCAAACATAATCCCCCATACAAATCGTGGGCTGCTTATCAAGCCCTAACCAGCCTGGCTGACAGGCCTCTTTCTCCTTGTGTATGCCCTCAGTTTTGCATCACCTCCCCACCCCCAACA
>NW_024868237.1:0-29168 GCF_013358625.1 Macadamia integrifolia | reverse complement strand
AAAAAAAAAAAAAAGGAACTGATTACCAAAATAGCAGCTAGACAGCTCCAATGGCGAAACTCTTCCAGTCAAGGTTAGGGTGACTGGAGAGGATTAAAACCTGAAAGTGTCAGCACCTGTTGATCATTAGATCATGAAATATGCTAGCAGTTCAAAAATAGAAAGTAGGGTTAAGAATTAGGAACTTAGTACCTCAGGATTATCAAACCATTGGATGAACAAGAAACTATAACTGAAGGTAGTCTAGGACTAGAGGAAAAAAATACCAAATAATGGACTCAAATCTAATTTTTCTTTTTCCTGGTCGAAACTCAATCTAATGGTTAGATGAGAAGAAAAACTGAATAAAAGTTTTCTGTCCAGAAGCCCAGAGTAGAAGGTGCCTCAGGAAACTAATGACCCTCCAATCACAGCCTATGTTGATCAATCAATGGAATTCCTTTCACACATAACAACAGCAGTAAGAGTGTAGAACAGATGGCCACGAAGTCTTCTGCCGATGATAGTTGCAGGTACAGAAATAGTAACCAACAGTTGGGTTGTATGGAAGAGAAGAAGAGGGGGGATATGACCAAGGCCGCCAGGCCTCTCACTTATGGCCTTGGTCAGTGATGGGGATCAGGGTTCCAACAATCGGACTTGGATCACTTAGGGTTACCCAATTACCAAATAACTCAACCCAATAATAGAATGGCAGAATTGTAAATATTAGGAATCTTGTAATAGGGTGGCAGGCTTGTAAATAAAAGGAATCTTAAAAGGGTAAGTAGAAGTTAAAGTAAATGATGGGATATGAAGGGAATTAAGAATTACGGGGATAAATTAGGAAGCAAAATTAAGGAAAAAGGTTGGGGGTAAAAAGGGAGAAAAGTAGGGAAATTTTGGAAACAAAAAGAGAAAGGAGAATAGTAGACAAAAGAAAAAATACCTTTTGAAATAAGCAAGCCCATGATTTTGATTTTAGGTTGTCTTCAACCTCAGGAAAGCCAAGGGGTCACATTGAACACCAAAAGAAGAAATCGAGCTTCAGCCCTTAGAATCTCTTTCAACAGCTCTTAATCTTCAGATATTTGGTTGCCTAGGCATGCTGTGTCTATCCAGAACATTACAGTTCAAGAAATCAGACACAGCTAAATTGCAGATTTCTGAAACAATGGATCAGCGACAGTGGCAGGTTCCGCCATGAATGAAAGGTTGGTATCCTCAATGAGAGGGACTTCAGCCACCAAAACCATAGGACTTCTGATCGCCCAGGTTAGTACATGCTTTGCTTAAAGTTTCAGAATTAATAGATGGATTTCAAGAGGGTTTTGATCCAACTGAAGGGCTGTTGAGTTAGTCCAGAACAGAGTAACTCCAGAAGAGGAAAAATACAGCAGGAAAAGTAAGGAGGAAGAAGAAGAAGAAAAAAGAAAGATGAAAGAAGAGAAGAAGATCAAAGGAGGAAGGGATATGCAAGTCTCCAGGCAGCCATGGTTTAAGCCCAAAAACCTCAATCAAATTTCAATTCTTCAAATCTGAAATCTTCTCCATTACATGGCTATATAAAGAAAAATCAAAGCACAACATTGGAAACTAATTAAAACGGGAACTAACCTAAATTAGCAACTGAAATAAAAATTGAATCTTCCTACTAACTTGACCACACCCTACACTAACAATAAAGGAAACAAATCACATTACTAATGAGTTAATTACAAATTTTTCATGCCTAACTACATCAACTCTCCCGATCTTAAAAGAACTCGACGGAGGTCATGCTCCCAAAATAACCTTGTAAATCACTCGTCTATGAGGTGGCACATACCTCGAAGCAGATGACGGGAACATAACTCCAAAAGGAATGAGAGTAGGCTGACGTGTCACTGGAGTAGGAGTTAGTTGCCGATGCGGCATGTCTGATAGCGCGTGTGGCTTCATTAAGTACATACGGCCTCCTTACTTCACCTTGATGGTGCTCTGTGCACCATCGTAGAGAATACCTGCATGTTGTAGCCAAGGTCTTCCCTAGAAGAATGTTGCAGTGCGCCAATGGGGTGACCAACCAAGATACATGATATTGTAATGGCCTAAATTATAGATGTACTCGAACAACTGCAGTGGCCTCTTCTCGAGCTGTGGGTCCAAAACCTTGCACGTGAATCTTCTTGAAAATTTGCTTTTGTGGAAGGTTGTGTGCTCAAACAAATTCAGCAGAGATAGAGTTTGATTCTGCCCCAATATCAACAATTGTATGAATATCAGTAGGATCAAAACCGTGCAGGAGAATACCCTTTTGTCTGAAGAGAGGAGCCCTATCAACTAGTCTGTTTGAGAAGGATGTAAGACTAGCAGAATGAGCTTCGACATAATCATCATCATCATAGTCAATATCATTTGCATCAAGGGGATAAGGATGTAAATCAGGATCAACATCATCACTCTTCTCTGTCGGTTGCTTCTCTGCTACATTCACAGAACGAGTCCTATTGAGGCACTTGTTGGAGTAGTGACCCTTCTCGCCACAACTATAGCATCTGATGTTCTTCACTCAATCACTATCCTTGTTGAATTCTGACATTTTTTCTTCAACTCTGCGAGCTTCAAGCTTCTTTTCCTCCATATGTGGTGGAAGCCTATAAGTTGAAGGAGTCTTGAGCATATTCTTCCAATAAATGGACTTCTCTTCAGCTTTCTTGGCATGAGCTGATGCCACATCAATGGACCTAAAATCAGTGTTGGCCAATTCGAGTCGGATCTCATACTTAGCCTATTGATATATCGTATCACCCGTTGCTGATCTGTTTCTTGAAGTCGACACCTTGAAGATAGTTTATGAAATTTGAGGATGTAGGTATCTACGTCCTTGTTGCCTTGTTGAAAATTAAGCAATTTATGAAACATCACCTTCTCATAATTAAGAGGAATAAATTTCTCAGTTAGAATCTGCTTCATGACCTCCCAATTGGCAACAAGTCCAAGTCTTCCGACAAACCTTGCATGCAGTACATCATCCCACCATGAACAAGCATACCCAATAAACTTGGTGAGGATGAGTTCACACTTCTCCTCCAGAAGAGATTTATAAGCAAAAATTCTCTCCACTTTGGAAAGCCAGTCAAGGAATTTGTCAGGTCCCTTTACACCATTGAACTCTGAAACCTCAACTTTGACACCATAATCTCTATGAGAAAATTGCTAAGTAACATCTTGGGGTATAATAGGATCACGTTGCATTATGTGAGGTTATCTTCAATCCGTAGGGCATTAAACTAAGGAGGTGGTGCAGATGGTCCTTCGTCAACTCACGTTTCAACCTTTTGCATGAAGGCAAGAATCTTAGTGAGGGCACCTTGAGTCTCGTCCATAAACTTGTCATATTTTGCTTCATTTTTCTCAACCCTCACATTAGTTTTCTACTGATTCTCAAGTACCTCACGATACAATTTGTGCAACTTAGCATTAGTGATGTTACATGTCATGGTTAGGAAATTGTAGGAAATTCACTCTGACACCACTTGATGCAGATCCGGGTTCCAAAAATCTGACTCGGGTCGCTTAGGGCCCTACCCCATTACCAAATAACCCAACCCAAGAATAGAATGGCATAATTGTAAATATTAGGAATATTGTAATAGGGTGGTAGGATTGTAAATAATAGGGATCTTAAAAGGGTAAGTAGAAGTTAAAGTAAATGATGGGATATGAAGGGAATTAAGAATTATTGTGAAGGGATAAATTAGGAAGCAAAATTAAGGCAAAGGTTAGGGGTAAAAAGGGAGAAAAGTAGCGGTATTTTAGAAACACAAAGGACAAAGGAGAATAATAGACAAAAGAAAAAGTACCCTTTTGGAATAAGCAAGCCCACGGTTCTGATTTTAGGTTGTCTTCAACCTCACGACAGCCAAGGGGTCACATTGAACACCGAAAGAATAAATCGAGCTTCAGCCCTTAGAATCTCTTTCAACAGCTCTTAATCTCCAGATCTGTGGTTGCCTAGGCCTCCTGAGTCGATCCAGAACATTACGGTTCAAGAGATCAGACAGAGCTAAATTGCAGATTTCTGAAACAAGGGATCAGCGACAGTAGCAGGTTCCGACATGGATAAGGTTGGTATCCTCAGTGAGAGGGATTTCAGCCACCAAAACCATAGGACTTCTGATTGCCCAGGTTAGTACATGCTTTGGTCAAAGTTACAGAATTAATAGATGGATTTCAAGAGGGTTTTGATCCAACTGAAGGGCCGTTGGGTTAGTCCAGAACAGAGTAACTCCAGAAGAGCAAAAATACAGCAGGAAAAGTAAGGAAGAAGAAGAAGAAGAAGAGGAAAGAAAGATGAAAAAAGAGAAGAAGATCAAAGGAGGAAGGGATATGCAAGTCTCCAGGCAGCCATGGGTTCAAGCCCAAAAACCTCCATCAAATTTCAATTCTTCAAATCTGAAATCTTCTCCAATACATGGCCATATAAAGAAAAATCAAAGCACAAAATTGGAAACTCATTAAAATGGGAATTAACCTAAATTAGCAACTGAAATAAAAATTGAATCTTCCTACTAACTTGACCACACCCTACACTAACAATAAAGGAGACAAATCGAATTATTAAGTTAATTCCAAGTTTTCCCACGCCTAACTGCATCAGTCAGTCTCTCATTAACCTAGGTATCCCATCTAACTCACTATTTTTCATAGCCATGGCACAAAACCAATTCTTATTCACCATCAAATTGTGAGGTTGGCTGCAAGGCCCTTACAATATGTAGAAGTGTCTACTCACTCCAAAAGGAAACTAATAAAATAGAAACTGCTAAAAGAATAGGCCAACACATGTAGTAGTGGTGCCTTGTACATCAAGAAAAATAAAAATTAGAAACTAAGTATAAAACTAAGCAACCAAAACAAAAACTAACAATTTAATCCCCTATTATTTGGGTTTATAGAATTAACCCATTACAATAGAGAACTCAAAAGAACTAATCCCATGGCCCATATAACCCATTGGGCATTCAAAACTAACCTAACTTGACCTAAGAAAGTGGACCAAACCCAAAACAATAGGCCGCATCTTCTCTTCTTGCTGAAATTCTGCATCAGCGGAGGTCCCAGAACCATAGTGTTAAGTATCAGTACATATCGTACCGTATCGGCCCTTACCGATATGATACACACTGATACGATGCATGGAATTTTGAATACACAATGATACGATACACATTGATACGTACCGATACTCTATAGAAAAAATAAAATCGAGTGAAATGTACATTTTGGTATGTATCGGTATGTATCGACCGATACATACTGATACGGTACAATACGTACCGATAGAGTGCGCTACGGTCATATAATGGCCAAGTTGGGTCATTTTTCAGAAAAACACGATTTTTTTAGGGGTTTTTATTCCACAATTGCTGCCAGCTATATTTCTCTCTAACTAAAGTGGAAATCAAGGTTGGGAATAAGGATTTTACATCTATGGGACAACTACAAACCTTGAATTCGTAATGCAATACCTTCAATTTAGTGTTTATGCATAATATATGTTATCAATTGCTTTTTTTAACAAATTTTTTATGCAAAAGTGTATAAAAAAGTGTTTCCTATCCATTTATATACATATCTTTAGCATATCTTAGCGTAACTCCAATACGATATGATACCCTCCAATACGTATCTTAATTTTGGCCGAACGATACGGCAATCGATACCGATACTTAATCCTTGCTCAGAACCAGATCTGATTGTTAGTAGTTCTCACAATCCATGCTAGTACTAATCACAAGACGTCACATGTTGGATCGCTATTGGGGTAAATATCACCACAGAAAATCTGGAGTAGAAAGGGCTAGGGATGAAAGCCCAATCAAATCTCTCAGTCCAGTAGGCTAGATAGTAGTAGGAAAAAGGATAGCAAACAAGAAATATCAGGGAAAAAAACAAAAAAGGAAAGAATAAAGAGATTCAGAAAAACTCACTCAAAAGGAGGGGAATCGAATGAGAGATATTGGAAGATGTTGAATGGGGTAATGACTTGTGTCTAATATAACACTAGCCATCTTTATTTATAACAATGGAGAGAAGGTTCTAGAGAATTACAAAGACCATTAAACCCCTTAGGATCTGTTTGGTAACTGACACTTTCCCTAAAAACCATTATTACAACACTCCCCCTCAAGTTGGTGCATAAATATCACATATGCCTGTAACGCCCTAGCCCCATCAACCTTGCACAATATTGTCCTCTTTGGCTCGTGGGCCTCAAGGCTTTAAAACGCGTTGTGCCATGTTAAGGAGGCTAGAGATTATTAACTAGTCTAAGATTCTCTCCTAAGGCGATGTGAGACTAAAGTTTGCACACCCTCACCGATATCCCAAACCCCCTGGTACTTTCCGTATTCTTGACGGGGACACCTCACCGATCTCCCCGGCGGGTCTAGTACTTGTTGTATTCTTAGGTGTCAGAACTTCCCCCCTTTCGGCACAGTGTCCCCGTTGTGGCCCCACACGCTGTCGGAGTCTGCTCTGATGCCATTTGTAACGCTCCGGCCCCATTAACCTTGGACAATATTGCTCTCTTTGGCTTGTGGACCTCAAGGTTTTAAAGCGCGTTGTGCCATGTTAAAGAGGCTAGAGGTTATTAACTAGTCCAAGAATCTCTCCCTAGGCGATGTGGGACTAAAGTTCGTACACCCTCACCGATCTCCCAAATCCCCTAGTGTTTTCCGTATTCTTGGTGGGGACACCCCAGGCGGGTCTGGTACTTGCCGTATTCTTAGGTGTCACATGCCCAACTTGTAGATAATAAGATGAAACATCTTACTAAGACGACTTTTAGTAAATACATCAGTCAGTTGTTCATTATTGGGAACAAAAGGCACAGTGATAAGGCCCATATCTAGCTTTTCTTTGATGAAGTGTCGATTGATCTCCACATGCTTGGTTTAATAATGCTGGACAGGGTTGTGAGCAATGCTAATGGCAGATTTGCTGTCACAAAAGAGCTTCATAGGAAGGATAGCAGGAACAACCAAATCAGTGAGAAGACCACAAAGCCTTGGGAGCTCACAAATGCCATGTGCCATCACATGGAACTCTGCTTCAGCACTTGAACGGGCAACCACAGCTTGCTTCTTGCTTCTTGCTTCTTGCTTCTTGCTTTGCCATGTAACAAGGTTACCACCAACAAAGGTGCAATAACCAGTAATAGACCTGTGGTCATCAAGGGAACCTACCTAATCCACATCTGTGAAGACCTCCACCCTATATGAGAAAAAAGGATGCCATGTCCTGGGGCAGATATCAAGTATCGGAGAATACGCAGAACAGCTTCCATATGAGTTGAGTAAGGATCATACATGTATTGACTAACCAGACTGGCAGCAAATGCTATGTCAGGGCATGTATGAGAGAGATAGATCAACCACCCCACTAATCTCTGATATCTCCCTTATCTACCAAATCACCTTCCTTGCTACTTAGGTGACCATTAGCTTCAATAGGAGTGTCTGCCGGCTTACACCCCAACATTCCTGTTTCAGAGAGAAGATTAAGCACATACTTCCGTTGAGACAAGTAGATCCCATAAAAAGACCTAGCAACTTCAATGCCGAGGAAGTAACGAAGTTGTCCTACGTCTTTGATCTCGAATTCCTCACTTAAGTATCTCTTGAGGCGAGAGATTTCTGCCAGATCATCATCAGTAACAAAAATATCATCTACATAGACTATTAGGATAGAAATCTTCCCACCAGATCTCTTGATGAACAAAGTATTGTCGGCATTGCTTTGAAAGTAACCTATAGCGACCATAGCTTTATGGAAACGTCCGAACCAAGCATGAGGGTATTGCTTCGGCCCATACAGAGCACGCTTTAGCTTGCATACCTTCTCTTGGGTTTTTGAGCAAGTGAACCCATGAGGAATGTCCATATACACTTCCTCCTCAAGTTCCCCATGAAAGAAAGCATTCTTCACATCTAATTGCTGGAGATCCTAATCTAAGTTGGCAACACAAGCCAAGTTAACATGAATTGTGTTCATTTTAGCAACAGGAGCAAAAGTCTCCTGGTAGTCAATCCCATAAGTCTGTGTGAAGCCTTTGGCAACAAGTCTAGCCTTGTACCGATCCATTGTACCATCAGCCTTCTGTTTTACTATGAAGACCCATTTGCACCCAATTTTCTTCTTTTGCTAGGGAAGACACACCAGATCCTATGTCATTCTTCTTCAGAGCCAGCATCTCTTCAACCATAGCTGCCTGCCATTGTGAGTCTGCACTCGCTTCTTGCCAGGTACGAGGAATGGACACAGAGGAAAGAGAAGGCACAAAACTATAGTAGGAAGGAGAGAGTGAATTATAAAAAACAATTTTAGCAATAGGATGTAAAGTACAAGACCTAATGCCTTTAGGAACAGCAATAGACAACTCAAGAGACTGATCAACACAAGGAGAGAGAATTACCAAGGTCCAAGGGGACATGATCAGGCTCGAGAGGAGATGACTGGCATGGTAGGGTAGATGCTGGATGTGTAGTGGTCCGAGTCTGCTCTTTACAACTATACACACGTATCTCCGACCGAGGTGAAGGAGAAGTAGGAGCGTCACTCTCCCCCTGAAA
Source organism: Macadamia integrifolia (assembly GCF_013358625.1). Classification (NCBI taxonomy): domain Eukaryota; kingdom Viridiplantae; phylum Streptophyta; class Magnoliopsida; order Proteales; family Proteaceae; genus Macadamia; species Macadamia integrifolia. The sequence goes on along the minus strand of NW_024868237.1, from coordinate 20,571 downwards.
CGGGATACTAGTAGAGATAACAATTTCAAGAGACGGCAGCACATCTTCCACAATGGAAGGAGACTCCCCCTGAAGAGGTGTTGTAGTGTAGTATGGCGCAAATTCGTGAAAGACAACATTCATATTCACAAACCAACGCCGAGTGGGAAGATGAAAACACCGATAGCCTTTTTGAGTAAGAGCATACCCTAAAAAATGCACCGGAAACCACGAGGATCAAACTTTCCATGATGATAATGATTGTCAGCATAGAAAACACTATCGAACACTTTAGGAGGAATAGGAAAAGCAGTGGAACCTTGGAGAAGATCCAGAGGGGAGCGAAAGGCATTGACTCGAGAAGGCATTCAGTTGATAAGAAAGGCAGCAGTGAGAATTGCGTCGCTTCAGTACTGGGGAGGAACATGGATCTCAAACATAAGAAAGCGTGCTACCTCACAAAGGTGGCAATTCTTCCGCTCAACAGCCCCATTTTGAGCCGGAGTATCCACACAACTAGTCTGATGAATCATCCCATGATCGGAAAGGTAAGCTTGAAAGGACCCTTCAAAGTATTCTCGGCCATTGTCGCTTCGAAGGATCTTAATGGTAGCACCAAGCTGAGCATGAACCATGCGGTGAAATTGCTAAAAGCAATAAGTCTCGCCCTTGGTTCGCATCATATAAACCCAAGTAATCCAAAAATGACAAACAATAAAAGAGAAACCACCGATAACCATTGACAGACACATAGCGGGATGGACCCCAAATATCATAATGTATCAATGAAAAAGGAGTGGCACTTTTATTTCCAAAAACAGAATAAGTGATTCAAATTTGTTTGGCCAAAACACATGTCTCACAAAAAAACTGACTCAAATTACAATTTTTAAAGAAAGGAAAAACTCTAGCTAAAGTTCCCAAAGGGGGATGTCCCAACCAACGATGTCACTGCAGTAACTCAAAGATGGGAGGTGATATAGAAGATGTCTAAAAAGCCTGACCAGAGACCAATGCCGAGTCATCATCAAGCAGATACAGACCACTACACACCCTACTACAGCCAATCGTTACCCCTGTCACCAGATCCTAGAAAACACAATGAAACGGGAAAAAGTGACTCTACAATTAAGCCTGGAAGTAAGTCTACTAATGGACAAAAGGTTAGTGGGAAAAGAAGGAACATGCAATACAGTAGAAAGGGATAAAGAGGGGGTACAGCTAATAGAGCCCTTCCCTAGAATAGTGGAATAAGTCCCATTAGCCAATTTGACCTTACCATTACCAAGACAAATAGTGTACTGTGAAAAAAGAGACAAGCGGCTTGTCATATGATCAAAAGCCCCAGAGTCTATAATCTAAGGGGTAGAAGGGGTAGACATAATATGGCCATAAAAGGAGATATCTGACCCAGAAGGGGTGGAATGAGCAGAGCTCGCAATAGTAGGTGCAGAAGAGTCTGGACGTATCAAGAGGCGCCGAAGGGCAGTAAGCTCGTCAAATGATAGCGAGGCTACTGAGGAGCTAAGAGCAGAGTCAAAGTCGAGGCTCTCAGTATAGTTGGCCTGCCTAGAAATACCGGCATAATCCTTCCCTCGCCCTTTTCCAGATGTATCAACAGTACGACCATGAAGCTTCGAGCAGTGCTCCTTGGTCTGATGCTCCTTCCCACAGTAATCGCACTTCACTGGAGTCCTAGTAGAGGAGCTATCAGACTGTGGGGTTGCACTAAGGGACTGCCAGAAACAAGTGGAGATCTCTCAGTAGGAGTGGTAGCTTGTTGTGGAAGCATAGTTGTATATCAACTGTCCACAAGTTGGATCACAGCATAGGTTTGATCTAAGGTAGGAAGGGGTCACGACTCAAAACTTGGGACCGTAATTGATCAAACTCCACATTCAAACCTGCCAGAAATTCATAGACCCTTATCTTATCCTCTCGCTTCTGAAACTTGGTGACATCTTCAAGGGTGGAAGGAGTATACTCCTCAAATAAATCAAACTCAGTCTATAATGTCCGCAACTCATATTAGTATTGTGACAGAGTGAGCCCTCTTTGCCTCAGATCACGAACCTTCTGGCAAAGCTCAAAGACTTGAGCATCATTCCCTGCCTAGGAATAGATATCCTGAACATACTTCCAGATCTTCGCAGCGCAGTGAAAGAGGAGATAGCCACGCGAAAGTTGTGGCAACATGGAGTTGACAAGGAAGGCCATAACCAAAGAGTTGGCACACTCCCACTTGTTAATCTCAGTACCGGTGGTTAGACGCTTTGTGGTTCCAATGAGGTCCCCGTAATAGGCACGGGACTTGATGGAGATGTAGACCGAGTGTGACCACATAAGGTAGTTTGTGCCATCAAGCTTGATAGCACGAGGAAAGGTAAGAAGAGCTATGGTGTCTCCACAAGTAGTAGCAGATGAGCCAGAAGACATAGTTGCTACTCAAGGGGGCTGTGCAAATAGAAGAGACACTAGTTGGAGATAAAGAAAGCACCAAAATAACCAGAAAAAGCTAGAAAACCCAAAAATCGATAAAGAGTAAAACCCTGATAAAACGATTTTGGGGATAGCTTTAGAACAGAGACCTCAAACGAAAAAGTGGTCGATACATACCACTACAAAGATAAGAGGCACCAACCGCAACAAACATCAAGACGATCAGAGCATCGAGCGGGAAAAAAGTATCCCATTAATGAAAAAACATTCTCAAGGAGAAAAACCCTGAAAAAGTGATAAAAAAAAAAGGTTTTGGGTCTCTCAGATCATTATAGAACAGAGTCTGAGAGCCCAGGGGAAGGATAGAAGGAGGCTAAAAACCCTTTTGGTGGTTTAAGAAGCTCCCACCATGAGAGAGAAGCAGATGAAGAGAGATGGAGAGAGGCGTAGATGGAGGCGTTAGGAGAGAGAAATGAGAAAGAGGCAAAGAGATGGAGAAAAGTGAGAGCTCTTAGGCTTTGATACCATGTTGAGGGATAATGACTTGTGTCTAATATGACACTAGCCCTCTTTATTTATAACAATAGAGAGAATGTTCTAGAAAATTACAAAGACCATTAAACCCCTTAGGGTCCATTTGGTAACTGACACTTTCCCTAAAACCCATAAAACTCATTATTACAACAAAAGAGACGAGGGAAAACAAGTCACCACACTCACAATCGATAAAGAGATGAGAGAGAAAGGGCATGACAGCCAGCAACCACCACACAATTCAAACTACTCAAATTATTCAATTTAATATTCATTTCTGTCCAAATCACTGGATTATAAGCTTTTAAATAAAGAGAGAACTCCTAATAATGTTCCAAAACAGATATACTACTCAACTAGGAAACTATCTCCTACGTTAGCCATCTCTAAACGAAATAAAATAAAATTACATTATCAACCCTAAATAACTAAATAAGTCACTGCCAGCCTTTGCTAGACCAAAAACCTAGGTTGGGCCAGTTCCATTTGGGTTTGGGTCTCGAAAGTGGGTTATGTTAGTCCAACCAAGATAGAGTTATTGTATCAGTTCTCCTACTTTGAAAGATCTCGATGGAGTCAAACTTGGAAAAGGGTCAAGGATACATCTGAGTCAATTACCTAGCGGAGAAACGAACCAGCTACATTTTTTAGCTTAATCTCGGCGAGGTCCTTGGTAGGAAAAAGCTTCATTTTTTACTACTATGCTTAGAAGAATAGGTCTTTCTATATCCACAATGTTGCGCCTTTTTGTCAAATAGCCACGATCTCCTAAAAAGAATGTAACATACCTTCAAAGGTAAAACGTCGCATTGCACCGTATCTACAAACCCACCAAATAGAATATGTGAGAAAACACCTATTAGTAATTTTGAGATTGGTGTTTTTCATCTATGAAACCTTGTAAGGATTGAAATGTGGCTCTAACTTCAACCCAAACTTACAAATGACATCTTTAAAGATGACATCAGTGCAACTACCTCTGTCAATCATCATGCTGCACAATTTGTTGTTGAACTTACTTGCATCTGGAAAATACTACTGTAACGCCAATCTTCTTACTCAGGAACCTTGTGAGTGGTCAAAACAGGTCGAAGAACATAGCAAGGATGTTGATCCATATCATTGTCATTATCGTTGCCTTTACTAGGCTCATGCTCTGCCTCCAAACAAACTGTCTCAAGACTACGTTGGTCTTTTGAAGCAAGAGGTATGAAAGAATCTTTGCTAATATAAGCTACAATGGTTGGGACACTATGCAGAAATATGCCCATACCTCTTGCACATGAAGCATGAGTCACAACTTTGGGCATCATAGAAGGTCTGTCAGAACCACATCCTCAAGGTGGAGAGTAAGGGCAAATTGGCCTTCAAGATGCCATAGAGGAACTGCTTACATGTGGCTAGTTGAAGGACTTCTCCGGTGGAGGAGGATTCTTGCTTTTACTGTCACTAGGGGTGTCAATCGGTCGGTCCGGCTTGGTTTCGGTCCGGGTTGAGTCGGTTTCGGTGTGGGAAAGCTGAAACCGAAACCGAACCAATAAGGAAATTCCGGTTTCAGTTTGGTTTCGGTTTCGGTGCGGTTTGGTTTCGGTTTGTCTTCGGTTTCTTAAATCGATTTGTAACCGGGTTGGTTTCGGTTTTTGGTCCAATTTGGATTCGACTTTCCATACAAATGTATACAAAACTATGCAAATTTTGATTTTTTTAATGAATTTTGGACTGTTTCGGTTTCTTACCGGTTTGGTTTCAATTTCGGTCCGAGTTTTGAGCCGATTTCGGTTTGGTTTCAGGTTCATCCGGTTTCCGGTGCGGTTCGGTTTGGTTTTGGGGTTGCAATACTCCAAACCGAACCGAACCAATAAGGCTTCTGTTCGGTTCGGTCCATGTTATTATCGGTTTGGTCTGGCCGGTTTTACCGGTTCGGTTTAGGAATTGACACCCCTAACTGTCACCTTTAGAGAAGGTATCAGGAAGCTCCTCCAATTGTAAGGCCTGTTCAGGCCGTCTTCTTCCACCTGATATGCTACTTGAACGGCATCCTTTACCATAGGCAGTCGACTATAAGCCAATGCAGCACTAATCTGATGGTGCACTTCATCACACTTAAAATCAGACCGAGTGGCTAGAAAGTAAAGTTTCGCCACATATTCCTCAACGGCCATGTTGTCCTACCTCAACTAAGAGAACTTGATGATGCAGTTGGGCAATGGATTTAGAAATATCTTTTATTCACTTTCCTTTTTATCTTTTATTTACTTTCCTTTTTAGGGCTAGAACTAGTTTGGTAGTATTCTTAATTGAGTGAGATTTTTATTTCTTTTAGATTTAGATGCAAGTTTAATTTTGTTTCAGATTAGGAAGGTAGGTTCTTTTTGGTGTCTTTATAAAGGTTCTTTTTGGTGTCTTTATAAACAATTGTATACTCCATTGTGGACAGATTTTAAGTTTTTGAAGAATTGAAATTTGGTATGAAAACCATGGTAGCCGTGAGCTGTTTTCCCCCTCCCTGACTCTCTGAAATCCATTCCTCTACTTCTTCCTTATTTCTTCATCTTCACTTTATTATTTCTGGTTTCCATTCTCAGCCCCTGTTCGGGGCGGTAGTTGCAGTCCACAAGTGGTTCGATCTCTTTCATGAGAGATCTGTTTTGGCCAAGACTTTGATCGTAGGTAGCCCTCCCCTGACAACACAAATCATCAGATTTCAGTTGCTGAAAAGTCCCTTTACCATCTGTTATCATACCTGCAACTGAGACTGACTCTGTTCTACCGCCAGGTTCTACTTCTGGTCCTTCCTGCAGCCTCCCAGCCTACAAATCCAAGTGTCTATCTTGTAGAAATGATAAAGCATCTTCTTGGAATACTCACCTGAAATTCCTGGCCAAACAGTGGTCAATCGAAGGAGTTCTCTCATTCCACAGCCTCCCCAGTTCACCGTCTCTATTCCTTGGCTGAAGGAAGAAGATAACCCTACTTCACGTTTCCTTTGTGATTTCTTACTTTATTGGTTTAAATTGTTTAGTCTATTTCTCCCTTTTGCTGAAATTATGTTTTGTCTTTTTTGTTGTCTTCTTGTGTTAAAGTCTCTCTTTTTGTCTTCATTCTCATATCAATGCCCTTCTCTTCTCTTATTATTTACATGCTGCCCTTATATTTCTGTTTGTTCCTAAATTATCCATACTTAATAAATCTAATTCCTGTTATGTCCTCCTTTAGCTACCAAGTAATACCAAGACTTGTGGTTATTACAAAAGTGCCACTCACTCTTTGTAACTTCAATTTAATTACAATTCTGCCATTCTATTCTTGGGTTGAGTTATTTAGTGATCAATTAAGTGGGCCCTAAGCGATCCAATTTCAGTCCTTGGAATCCGGATCCGCATCACTTGAGATGCATGTGATACCTGTAGTTTTAGTAGGCAAAAGTCATCAGTTTATGGCCTCTCGCATTTCAGCCCAAATGTTTACCAACGAGATGCCTCGAGTTTGATTTGGTTGTAGACGCTGCTGAGTCGTACCCTTCAATTTGGCTTCTACAAAGAAAATATTTCTGGCCTCGGTCAACCTGTAACATCGGAAGAATGTCTATAGGTTGTGAATCCAGTTCAAGTATTGCTGTAATTAATCCCCATAGAAATCAAAGATATCTAATTTGACTCCTCTTTCAGCTTCATCGGGAGCTCGTCAACGGTCAAACAACCTTATATGGTGGTGGTGGTCGTGGTGGCGCAACATGAGACAGGCCTTACTCTTTCCTTTATTCGAAGATACCAGTCAGTCAATAGAAGCTTGCAGAGCTGCCATCATAGTCTAGAGGGAACTAAAATTGTGTTGAGGGTATCAACCTAGTCTACGAGGTTGGCAAAATCTAAACTTGTTTCTTCCTTATATGAGTTAAGCTGTTGGAGGACCTCACTATTGGCCACCATGGTATGGATAGGAATGAGGATATTCTGCTCCACCACTAAACTGCTACGACCACAAGTTCCAAATCCAATTTAGGGTCGCTAGAGGCCCCACAACAACAACAACAAATTGAGCATCATCCCAACTTAATAAGGTCAACTACATGGATCCAAACTAAAAAGAAAAGTAAGGAAAACTAAATTCTAAACAGACAAGGGAGGAGATGAGAAATATGAAAAATGGAACATGAAAAATGAAAGATGAAGAATGCAAGATGAAAAGTGAGAGATGAAAGATGAAAGTAAGAGGAAAGAGGCACAGCCCAACAAGTCAGGAGAACCTCAGCTAAATGGGGTCGGCTACATGGATCCTTACTCTCCAATAGGCTCTATCCGAGGTCATACTTGGTATAAGACCCAAACTACGCAAGTCGTTCCTCACAGCCTCTCCTATAATCATTTTAAGCCTGCCCCTAGCTCTTGTAGCTCTTTCAATCGGGATCATATCACTCCTCCTTACTAGAACATCCCTAGGCCTTCTTTAAACACGACCATACCACCTCAAACGATTTTCTCGGAGCTTGTCATAAATCAGGGAAACTCCCAAATCAACTCTAATATGCTCTTTCCTTTATCCTTCCTAGTTTTGCAACACATCCATCTTAACATTCTCATCTCTGCTACACATAGCTTCTTTATACGATACTTCTTAACTGCCCAACATTTTATTCCATACATCATAGCCAATCGCACAACAGTCCTATAGAAATTTATCTTAGGCTTTAAAGGGATACACCTGTCACACAACACTCCAGACACCCCTCTCCACTTCATCCATCCCACTTTAATTCTTTGTGAAACATCATCCTCTATGTCACCTTATTTATTTAGATTAACCCAGATATCAAAAATAGTCACTTCACAAAATCTCTCTCCTCAATTTTCACCATTTCATTATCTATCATAGAGTGACTGAAGTTACACATCATACACTCCGTCTTCGATATACTAATCTTAGAACTCTTATTTCCAAGGTTGATCTCCATAGCTCCAACTTAGCATTAATCTCTTCTTTTGTCTCATCCACTAAAATGATGTCATCAGCAAAGAACATACACCAAGGGAACTCGTCTCAAATGTTCTTGGTTAAGTCATCAATAATAAGCTCAAACAAATAAGGGCTTAAGCCTGATAATTGATGTAACCCAATCGTAATTGGGAATTTATCGTGACCTCCCACAGATCTCACACTAGTCACCACGTCCCCATACATGTCCTTAATTATATCCATATATGTACTCAACACCCCTCTCTTTTCTAGGACATGCCGGATTAATCTCTAAGGTATCTATCATGTTTTTCAAAGTCAATAGAGAACATGTGGAGATCCTTCGTGGGCTTTATAACTTTTCATAAGCCCCTCAATAGGTAAATAGCCTCTGTACATGAACTATCTCCATTTGGTAAGTCACAAATATATTCATCCTGTCTCTTCACAATGTCTTCATCCCTTACCAACACTCTTCCATCCTCACCTTTGATACATCTCACCTGGTTGAAATCTTTACTCTTTCTTTCTCTCATCTTAGCTATCTTATACATAACTTTTTCTCCTTTCATGTTTGGGTTGATATAGAGATCCTCATATTTCTTCGCCCTAGCCATCCTCACATCCTTAAGGGTTGAGTAGTAATTTCTGTAAATATATTGAATTTAAGGATCATTTAAGGAGCAAATAGACTCAATGGCAGGATAGTAACAAAACCCAAAAGGGAAAGACAGTTTTGGGAATCGTGAGGGACTAGTGATAAAGTTAGAATAACTTATAAAAAAGGAGTGATATTGGTAAACTGAGAAAGTAAGGAGTTTATTTGATACAATAAAAGAAGAGGGGCTTCTTCTACCTTCTTCGATTTCAACAGGAAACCATTAGGAGTTTGGTAGCATACGGCCAAAAGAACTTCCACATATGATTTCCAATCAAATCGATATTTAGAAGTAATTTTCCAACTTCAAATCCTATTTAATCCACCATACAAAATGCTTGATGATTACCACAAGAAAGTGAGAGAAATTTCTAAAACCAAGTAAGGTGGAGGTCTCAGAATCAGGTTTGATTGTTGATGTAGTTCTCACAATCCACACTATTACCAATCACAAGAGTCTCAGTTTGGGTCACCCCTAGGGTAAATAGCACCACATAAATCTGAAGCCGAAAGGGCCAGTGATGAGAGAGATTGATCAAATCTCTCCAGGTCTTGCTGGGTTGGTAGTACCAGGAAAGCGGATAACAAACAAAAAATAGCAAAGAGAGGGAGAGGGGGGGGGGGGGAAGAATAGAAAAGAAGGCAGAAATTATATAACTAAGTAAAACACTAAATGTTGGAACCTTCGCACCAAAAATTGATCCTTCACCATGTTGTAAGAATTTTATTGGTCAATAGGGGAATCAATGCCTTTTTGACAAACCCTTTTGAGTCTCCAAGGCCATCTAATGATTTTAAGTTGATAAGTAGAGTGTCATTTGAGGTAGTCAAGAGGAAAAGATGATTTGGAAGCTTCTTTGACTGAAGATCAAATATAAACTACACAAACTAGGACACTAGTCAATCTGAAAACCTCCAACTCAGAAGGTTTATGTAACTGTCTGATATTGTAATCCACAGGTTTCCTAATAGAAGAGGCCTAGATTCTGTTTTTAGTCAACCTCTTCTCAATTTCCCAGTCTAGTTCAATCACACTAAGTAAATCAAATTTTCCCCCAACCACCACTTATATCAAACTAAAGGAATGCAACCATCTAAGCTATTTAATGGTGAAGAGAAAAATGTTGAAAATTTCCTCAACCAGTTTCTGACTTTAGGAAATTGACGATGCATCACCAAACTGAATATCCTCCATATATAACACAGTATTTGAAGTTAAGAATCAATGATATTTACACATTTATGCATAAAAAGTAAACAACAGAAACAATGACAACACCGACGGCATAAATTAATAAAGTCCATCATATCAATTCATGTGTGGAATGAGCAATTTTTCCTTTTTCTCGGGAGGTTTCCTTTTATTTTGAAGAGGGGATCAAGTGCACCCTTACCAGTAAACTTTAAATCACAAGAGAAACCCTGCAATTCAGCTTTCTCCACCCAGTCCTTGTCTGCTTTAAATCGGTTCACCCTGCTTTGAAGAATTTGACAGTTCTCGATCGTAGATTCTCCACCTGCATAAAACCAACTGGAAGAAAAAAATAAACAACCCTATACCAAAAAATTTCAAGTAAATTCATCAATGATAAACAAGAATCAAAAACATAGAAACCTTTAAATTTCCAGAACATGATCCAGCAAAAGTTACGTTGACGAAACAGAGAAATGGAGGTGTATTTACCTTTAGAATAGGGTATGATGTGATCATATTCGAAACAGAGACATCCATGGCAATTGCAGAAGCGCTTGCAGACGATGTTACCGGCAGCGTCCTTGCGCCAGCGGTCCGGATGGCGTCCAGGGACGACATCAGATTTGGCCCAACACAAGTTCTTCGTCTTAGTATCAAAGAACCTAGGCCTCTCCTCTTTGTTATTATTGCTACTGGAACGAGAATGCTTCGGCGAAACACTCATTCCTACTCCTCTATGTAACTATTATATGCTTCTTTTTCTCTCGCGGCTTCAATTTCTGTATTGAAATATAACCTTCAACACGCGTCACGTTCAAGAATAAATTCATTGTATACTTTAAAAAGTTAGCGTGGCTTAATTGGTTATGGTTTGTTTCGTAAATACACCCCACCCCCCCCACCCCCCAAAAAAAAAAAAAAAAAAAAAAAAAAAGGTTTTGGTTTGGCTACTAATGTTGTCGAAAGTCATTCGTCAACTGACCAAGTAACATGTGTCCATGACTCAATAAATTCTTTATGTATTGCCTATTTATAGACCCAATTTTGTCACCCTCCTTTAGCAATGACGATACTTGGATGATGGACGTGAATCTTCGCTTCCAGTTGACGAGATGCAATTAACTGTGATAGTCTCACCCTGACAGCCCCCTATTCACCCGAAAACCCTAAAAACCCAATGCGGGAAGAAAGAGGGTTCAATTTTGACTTTTCATATACAAAGGAATATAGTCGAAAGTGACTGTACGAATGGATAGTACTCAAAAATACGATTTCAACAATATATGGTGCGTCAAAATCGGACTTATGGATCTCCCATAATAATTCCTGGAAGTGGCCCCGCGCGCACACGCACACCCTCGTGCATGCACATGCACAACCCCATGCACATACCCACATAACCACACCCATGGGTGCACATTCTCATGCACACACATGGGCGTCACCCATGCACACAATCCCCTAACCCCGCCCATGCATGCACACACTCGGGCACCACCGATGCACGCACACGTGCAACACCGATGCATGCAACCCTACACCTATACACAACCCAACCCTAATCAACCATAATCAGTCTAAATCAACCCTGTTTAAACCCCAATCGAATCCCAATTAAACATGATCAACCCAATCCAGCACCGATCGGCCCGACCCGACACTGTACATAGCCTTGCGGCTCTATGTAGTGCCCTTTTTAGGGCTATGCAGCCCTGGACAAACTTACCCGGTGCCTGGATTTTTCCCCAGCATATATTTTCCCCTGGTTTTTTCCAAAAAAATGGATTTTTGGACAAAAATATATTTTCCCGACACTCCCGTGTTTTCCCAGAAAATCCCACCAGCAGTCGGGTTTTCTGTTAGAATCCCATTTTTGGAGAAAGATCCTTTCCAGAACTCCCGCAAACTTTTTCTGGCACTTCCGTAGATTTTTCAACATTTTTGTATTTTCCCAAAATATATTCCCGTCAGTCGGGTTTTTTGCCAAAATCTTAATTTTCAAAAAATATCTTTCCTGACATTCCCGAAAGTCATTCCCGGCACTTCCAGAGATTTTTTGACACTTCTGTATTTTTTCCAAAAATTCCCCCAATAGTTGGGTTTTCTGCTAAAATCCTAGTTTTTGTGAAAATATTTCGTTTGCAAGAAAATATCTTCTTCACTTTCAAAAGCAAGAAAATATCTTCACTTTCCATTACACTTTGAAATATACCATTGGACAATAGGGAGAACTACCCCCTATTATCCTTTAGGTAAAGAATGTGTATCCTCACCCCATTGGTTTGCAAGAAAATATCTTCTTCACTTTCAAAAACAAGAAAATATCTTCACTTCGCATCACACTTTGAATTATACCATTGGACAATAGGGAGAGCTACCTCCTATTATCCTCTAGGTAAAGAATGTGTGTCCTCACCCCATTGGTTTGCAAGAAAATATCTTCTCACTTTTTTGGGTGAAGAAGGAATCTCTTTAAACTTCGAAATATACCATTGGGCTATAGGGAGAGTGCCATTTTATTATCCTCTGGGTAAAAATGTGTGCCTTCACCTCATTGGTTGGAAAAAATTGTAAATACCCCCTCTACTCGAAAAACTCACCAAAGCCTCCTTAAGAGCATTCTTGTAGAGAAGCTCTGCCCTCTCTTCTCCTCCCCTCCCCCTTTGAATTTCTTCGGGTCTTCAGAGCGATCTTCGTCAAGATCCGAAATCTTGTTTAGATCTTTAAAGTGTTCTTCAGGACTTTAAAGATCTTCAATCCAAGTTTTTAGTTCAATCCATTTTTTGCCAAAAATAGTATGCTTTTTAGCTTCCCTCCTTTGAGTGTTCTTGGTTTTTACCAAAAGTAGAAATCCCTCCCCCCTTGAGGTTCTTCGGGTCTATGAAGAGAACTTTGTCAAGATCTGGAGTTTTGTTTGGATCTTCAAAGTGTTCTTCAGGGCTTTGGGGATCTTCAATCTTTTTTTTTTTCAAAAATAGTCGTTCCCAGTGGAAGCTCTGCCCGAGTGCCCCTAGAATCTTTCCAAAATTAGCCATTCCCAGCAGAAGCTCTGCTAGAGTACCACATCATCCTAGCCCTCTCATAGCTCAACCCTAGCTGAAGCTCTGTCGAAGTGCCACCATAATCCTTTTCTGGAAGTAGCCAACCCTAGCGGAAGCTCTATCGAAATCCCGACCTGACTTTTTGAGAAGTAGCTCATATCTAGTGGAAGCTCTGCTGAAGTACCAACCCAACTTTTTCGAAAGTAGCTCATCCCTAGCGGAAGCTCTACCGAAGTGTCACCTCATCAAAACCCAGAAGTAGCTCATCCCTAGCGGAAGCTCTACCAAAGTCAACAGCCCAAAAGTAACCATGTCACACCCCACTTCCAGTAGACCCAACTTACCGTTAGGAATACCGACGGTGTGAGTAAGACAAGTACTTGTCTTACAACCTACCAGGATCTCTGATAACAGTATCTTAATATTTTATAATCTCACATCACAAACCCACTAAAAGCAGCGGAATTAGAGTATAATAGCGGAATCATCAGAACTAAATGGGGAAATTATCTAATGATAAACATAATATTAATAACCGATTTATTCTATTTAGAATCCTTCATGACTTACACATATCAAATTTAAAAACATAATATCCGCAAACCTGTATCAAAATAATCAAAAATACGCTGAACACCTCATGGTGCTACGTATGCACAAAAGTCACAAGCACAATTCTGGCCATGCTCCTCCGTATCCTGCATCCACCAGTTGTTCACTCCGTAATCGAGTCTGGAGGAAAGAGAATCACTAGCCATAGGCACGACCGTACTTGCATCATCATCTAAAAAGTGTGTATGGGGGTGAGCTTTCCAACTCGCTCAGTGAGGGGTGGGGTTCAAGCATATCCAAGCAAAACAATCCCAGTAATAATTTATGATGCATGATTGCAGAAATTAAACATATAGTCCATGATGCTCATGATGCAATTCATTTATTTTATTATCCACCTAACAATACAACAAAGTCTGATAAATCCTACTACAACACATTAGGTTGTATCTCTCATTTTGGAACCGTTATCGACTATGCAAGGATATAAACCCTAACCGTGAATAGAAGCCTGTCGGTCCCCCTATGCGTCCATGGGTCACCTAGTAAACCCCTGATAACCCCCTCATGTTTGTCATGGCACCGGTACCAATCATCGGTCATGCCTGACAAGTTTCCACCTCTGGTAACAATCACATCGTACTGCGGGTGTGGCATTCCGGAAAGGCACATCAAGGATACCACAATGGGTTATCAAACACCTTACCCCCTGTTGGCAAGGGTTTATAGCATAGGGAGTGATACCTAACCACATATATGCTATATGCCTTTATAATGATACAATTATTATGAATTACACGATACCGGTAACATATCGGTCACAAAGTATAATTCATCTCCAAATACAGTCACGGGTACATGATACCAGTAACACATCGGGCACAAAGTATAACCCATGATCGTTTACCTAATCTAACATGCATATAACAGTTGAATATTATGCAACACCGGTACCAATGGGCAGCCACGAAGCGTATCCATTTCCAAATGTAGTCCTGGAGCACACGATACCTGATGAGCACAATAATGTGTGAAATCTAAGGGATATGAGTGTACATTTTACCCCACTTTGGATAGTACTACTTTTATTTATTTATTTATTTATTTTTTCAGTTTCCAAGTCTATAAGAGAAAGTGCTTAAAGTGAATCAAGAACCAATCCAAAGGTGGGACCCACTCATTGGTACCACATTCTCTCTCCTATAAAATCCTAAAGATTATTCTCTCTCCTTGCCACCGCACAAGATCTTAAAGATGCTATGCAGAGATTCCTTTCTGATTTAATCAAGATTGCAAGATATTGGTTAATATTGCAAGGAAGTAATAGAATTTGTTAATTTTGGAAACAGATTCTCTCTTTCCTCACAATATCTCAGAGAATGAGGATTTTTACCAAGATTTTATTTTATTTTATTTTCTTTCTTTTCTTAAAAAAGGTTTGTAGAAGGAAGGAGGTAAGAAAAAAACCCTATAAAAGCCCCTTCCTCCCCCCTCCTATTTATTATTCTCCTTAGTTTACTTTCTAGTTTATGCTTAGTTTTCTTCTTTCTCTCCCTCTCTCACTCTCTTTAGTTTTAGTTCTTTATTTTTGCTTTAATCACTTTTGTAATAGTTTTTTATGTCAATTAGTGCAAGTACTCTTTTATTCTTATTCAGCCTTCTATGTTTATGATCTATACAATTGAGTTGTAATTTTTAAAGTTATAGTTCTAGGAAGATCACGAGCCGCGGAGCATCTTTTTTTTTTTCAAGTCAGTTTTTTTTTTAAGATTTGTTTTCTCTAGTACTAGAAATTTCAGATTTAGTTTACTCTAGATCTGGTTTTTAGTACTGGTAGTATCTCAAATCACCCAAGCTTTCAAGTTCAAGATTAAGTTCAAGTATGTCACACCCCGTTCACACAGAACCGTGCCAGTGACCGGGTTAACACCGGTTAACCCAAACCTGCCAGGATCATCTGATACAGTATCCAACCACAGCATACACACAACTAAGAAAGTGTTCATCAGTTCAGCGGAAGGCTTAAATTTACCTGTAAATATTCCCATTATACTTGATACCCAAATTGTAATACATAGTTAAGTACATGTGAGCCCGCAGGCATGATATTTACACAAAAGAATACAATTTACATATCAAGTACACAAAAGGGATCATCAAAAACTTAAAGGATGCAGCTCAGCTCGATATCAAAAGCAGAGCTCAGCTCGGCATCAAAGGTAAAGCTCAGCTCGGTATCCAAAGGTAGGGCTCAGCTCAGTATCAGAAGAAGAGCTCAGCTCGATATCAACAGTTAAGCTTAGCTCGGCATCAGAGCTGCGGTCCCGCAGCACATCCCTCACACGACCAATCCGTGCCATGCTCTAATTCCTCAGGGACCCACCAATCCTCCTCAGGGAATTCAACTGTGGGGCCCGACCCATGCTCCTCAGGTTGATGACTTGCAAAATCATCTAAAAGAGGTACACACGTGGGATGAGCTCACTAGCTCAGTAAGTGAAAAGAAGGACCACACAACAGTCTACACAACAAATCACAACCATATGCACTATATGCTATGCAATTCATTTTAATCACTTTCACCTAATCAACATTACTAAGTCTTTGGTTTAGTGCTACTACAACCATAGTGCGTGTATACTCCGGGTACGAGCCGCGACCTCCATCCCGTGATACGCCCATAGGGCTGTCAGAGAAGGCCCACCGTGAGTACTCGAAAAGGTAAAACATGCCGACCACCGGCTCTCAACATAAAGTAAATGACAGAAATTAAAGGTGCTGACTCCAGCAATTTAAAAGCAGTACGATTGACCCTCTTGAATATACCACCGAGGTTTCCGACTGTCCTAATGACCAGCCGGGCGTATGTTTAACAGCCACAGTGACCCAAAAACCACGACCACTGCTTCCCCCCAAATGGTAACCTAACACCTTAACCCCTATTGGGAAGGGTCGTAGCACGGGAAGATAATAATCCTAAACCGCATGCTCCTATATGACATAGTATGATTGCATAGTGCCACCACGTCCGATTCCACGGGCCACCAATGCACTTGTTTCCAAGCCGACTATGGCATCTAGTCTATTAATGCATTATGCGTAATGATGTCAACATTCATCACATAAGCACATCATCATTTAACATTGAGAAAATAATCACAACACACATGGCATAAGATAATGTGAGGATAATTAAGCTACATATAATTTGCATGATGACATGGCTAATCTAGATACAATGGAATGATGCACAACAAGCCTTAAAATAAGGCCAAACGTCATCTCCCCACTTACCTACAGTGTACAAGGACTCACGCTCGGTACGGGTGAGATCCGGTGCGAGAAGCGTACATGTTGGTGAACCTAACATAAGTGAATGGGGTTAGCATTTCACCATTTTGGGATCAAAATTAACATGACCCAATGAAAAAATCATGTTTAGAATCCTAAAAGAAGGTCGCACATCCGTTTTGGGTCCGTTCGAACGTAAAAATCATATTGGGAGCCTCTCGGGTGGGTCGGACAACCCACTTGTTATGACCCACCAGTTAGACCCACCGGTCATGACCGTCGGGCAGGTCGGCCCACTGGTTGGGCTGTCGATTGGGCCTGAGGGTCCTGCCAAGATCAACGGGCAGGTGGCCCATCGATCGGCCGATCGGTTAGGCCGACCGGTTGGCCCCGAGGGTCTGCCCTCTCAGGTGGGTGCCCTCAGGCGGGCCATTTGGCCCACCGGTCTTGGCCCACCGGTCTTGGCGGGAAAATGCCATTTTCACTTGAAACCTTCCCCAACCTTTGGGGAATCAAATGGGGCTCTTCCCAACCCATTCTCCACACATTCATGGTCTCATAAGATGGTTCTAACCTAGATCTAGGTTAGATTTAAGGGATGGAAAGCCATCTTACCTTCTTTGCTCAAGAACTCCTTCAAACCCCAAAATCACTTCAAATCACCAATGCTTTTGCCAACCTTGTAAGCACTTCTTCAAATCCTTCAAAATCAACACATAGATCATTTATTAAACCTTAGATTCATCATCTCAAGGGTGATTTATAAGACCTCAAGAAACTCTACCCAAATCAAGGATTTTACTTGGGTATGGTGAAAGTTTAAGGAACCTAGCCTTTGCTCACCTCTAAACGTAGATCTCGTATTGGAGATTACTCTTCCGGCATCGGAATGGGAAGATCAAGCCTCGGCGCTGCTGAAATCCATCTCTTCTTCCTCTTCCTTCTCTTTTCCTCTTCTTTGCCTTCTTTTCTCTCTCCTCTTTAGTCTTCTCACCAAACGTCCGAGTGTCATAAATGAGAACAAGAAAAAGGAAAACATAAGATAGCTATTTATACCTTTTAAAACATCTTGTAACCTCATGGGTGGGTCACTCAAATGGGCGGATGCGCCCACCTGAGGGCCAAAACTTAGCCAATAAGTAGGATTTTGACAGAGTTTGACTCTCGGCACAAATCTCACTCTTTTCATAAGATGTAATATACGTATACGCCATAAGATATGGCTACATACCTACTTTATCCATACATGGCCTTATGATATGTGCATGTACATGGCTTGGGTACTCCCGTCTCCTCTGGCACTGGCTCGGACTTGTCTAGCCAGCCTGTGTTTAAGGTCACCCTTGCCATCATGGTCCATAAGGAACCCGCATTAACTCTCTCCGGTTCGGGTCCTGTATGGTTAAACCAGGTCAACCGTGTAATCAGACCGGGTTTAAGAAGTAGGGTATTACATTTACCTCCCTTTTTGAAAATTTCATCCTCAAAATTGGCATACCTGGTTGTTCAAAAAGATGAGGGTAGTTGGCTTGGATTTCATCCTCTTTCTCCCAAGATGCTTCTTTAAGTGAATGATTTGCCCATCGCACCTTTACATAGGAAATGGAGCGGTTGCGAAGGGTTTTCACTTTTTGGTCCAAAATTTCAGCTGCTGCTCTGTATAGGTCATATCAGCTTCTAGATATTCTGGTTCCACGGGTAATACATGAGATGGATCATGAATGTATCGCTTCAGCATGGATACATGAAATACGTTATGAACATCCCCGAGTGAAGGTGGCAGAGCAAGCATGTAGGCTATTGAGCCAACCCGGGCTAAGATCTCAAATGGTCTAATGTATCTTGGGCTCAACTTCCCCTTTCTGTGAAACCTTTGCAACCCTTTAGTAGGAGAGATCTTGAGAAATACCTTTTCT
This sequence comes from Macadamia integrifolia, assembly GCF_013358625.1. Classification (NCBI taxonomy): domain Eukaryota; kingdom Viridiplantae; phylum Streptophyta; class Magnoliopsida; order Proteales; family Proteaceae; genus Macadamia; species Macadamia integrifolia. Next base: position 2,013 of record NW_024868237.1, on the reverse strand, counting down.
CCTGGCTGAAATTCAATGTCTTTCCTGCAGTTGTCTGCATAGCTCTTTTGACGAGACTGAGCTGCTTTAATCCGTTCTCGAATAACATCGACCTTGTCACAAGTCATCTGTATCATTTCAGGTCCTAACATTCGACGTTCACCTACCTCATCCCAATACAGAGGAGTTCTGCACTTCCTGCCATATAATGCCTCATACGGAGCCATCCCAATTGTAGCTTGGTAACTGTTGTTATAGGCAAACTCCATAAGGGGTATATATTCTTCCCAACTACCACACATTTCCATTGCACATGCCCTGAGCATATCTTCTAATATCTGTATGGTTTGCTCCGACTGACCATCAGTCTGTGGGTGGAAAGCAGTACTCAAATTCAATTGTGATCCCAAGGCATGCTGGAAGCTTTTCCAAAATCTGGAAGTGAACCTTGGGTCCCTATCTGATACAATGCTCAATGGCACTCCATGTAAGCGCACTATGTTATCCATATAAAGTTGTGCTAGTTTGGCCATAGAGAACTTGGTCTTGATGGGAATGAAATGAGCAGTCTTAGTAAGCCGATCAACGATCACCCATATCGCGTCCATCCCCTTAGGTGTGCATGGTAGTTCAGTGACGAAGTCCATTGTAATCCTATCCCATTTCCATTCTGGTACTGGGAGTGGCTGAAGAGTACCATAAGGTCGATGCCTCTCAGCTTTTACTTTCTGGCATGTAAGACAAGTTGCCACATACAGAGCTATTGTGACTTTCATGCTTGGTCACCAGTAATTTTGTTTGAGGTCTTTGTACATCTTTGTACTTCCTGGGTGGAGTGAGTACTCGGAGCTATGTGCTTCTCGCACTGTCTTGTCTTGTATATCCAAATCATCGGGTACACATAATCTGCCTCGAAACATCAATGCCCCATCACTGGCTAAAACAAAATCTGGGTCATTCATTGTTTGATCTTGAACCTTAACTCTGATCCGCTGCAATTCAGGATCCAAGGGTTGTTTCACTATCACCTCTTGTCTAATAGTCAGATGCACATGTAGAGCTGTTAGGTATACAGTCAACCATTTAAGGTTTTCTGGTTGGCGTTCAAACTCTAAGGTTGGTCCTTCATATAAGAGAGCTTCATCCATTAGCGTCGCCTCTTGTACAAGTGGTGGGCTGACTGCTAAGTATGAGAGTGACATAGTCTGTGCCTTCCGACTCAACGCAACTACCACTACATTCACCATGTCGGGATGATAGTAAATGTCACAGTCATAATCCTTCATGAGCTCAAGCCATCTCCTCTGCCTCATGTTCAAATCCTTCTGGGTGAAAAAGTACTTAAGGCTTTTGTGATCACTGTATATCTCGCATTTCTTCCCATACAAATAATGTCGCCAAATCTTAAGGGCAAAAATGACTGCGGCTAGTTCCAAGTCATGAGTGGGGTAGTTCTTCTCATACTCCTTTAGTTGTCGGGATGCATACGCTATTACCTTACCGCGTTGCATGAGAACACAACCCAAACCAACTTTGGAAGCATCAGTGTAGACTGTCATTCCACCTATGCCTTCAGGGATGGTCAACACAGGGGCCGACACCAACCTCTTCTTCAATTCCTGGAAACTCTTCTCACATTCCTCTATCCAGTCGAATTTCACACCCTTTTTGGTTAATTTAGTCATTGGTGCTGAGATTCGAGCAAAATTTTCAATGAAGCGCCGGTAATATCCAGCCAAACCCAAGAAGCTTCTAATTTCAGTGACATTTTTAGGGCTTTCCCACTCTACTACTGCTTTCACCTTATCAGGATCCACCTCGATTCTGGCCTTAGACACTACGTGCCCTAGGAATCCAACTTGCTCAAGCCAAAATTCACATTTGCTGTATTTGGCAAACAATCATTGTTCTCTCAACCTTTGTAACACCATTCTCAAGTGTTGAATGTGCTCCTCTTCTGTCTTGGAGTAGATCAAGATGTCGTCAATAAAAATAATTACCCATTTATTGAGGACATCGTGAAATACTTGATTC
>NW_024868236.1:113960-154507 GCF_013358625.1 Macadamia integrifolia | reverse complement strand
ATTTCTTGAACTTTTCCTCATTATCATAACCAACTAGTCCACGGGTCATATTCAACTAGTCAACCTTAACTACGATCCCTTTATGAAATGAACGTTTCTTTTTTAATTAAAGCTACCCTTGTTCCCTATCCTGGTTTTATGAATGTTTAGTTCGCTTATGAAACTCTAATCGGTAGGCGGCCTGACCTCTTACATCTACTTTGGTCAGCCTATCCTGTGCATAACGGTTAATACACCCCCACATTTCATAAGATTATGTTTGATTAAGAGTTTACAACTCATCTTCTTTTCATTGTGGTGGTGTTACTTTCCCATCATTTTAGTAATACTAGATAGGTCATTCAGTGACTTCGTTTTTACCCTTTGAACCTAATTTAGGAATTTACCTTTTCACATAGGTTGGGTGTCTATCACATAACCTATGATATATGCCTTCTAGAGCTCATTTCTTTAGGTGATATCACCTCAGTGATTTGATGCTGCACATAAATCGTAGTCAAATTATTTTTCCTGACTACTTTGAGTTAGATAACTCTATATCACTTGCCTCACTATATATATATATATATTTTTTTTTTTTCTTCTATATTTTAATATTTATTATTTAGATCTTAGCCTGTTAGGCTTTCTGATCCAATCTTTTTGCAATGCTATAAACCAATACGATTATGGTGAAACCTATAATCAAGATTGATTTTACCAATTTCATGAATCGCCTCGCCAACATATTTTTGTACATGTGTTACACCCGTGCCTTGACTCGGTCTAATTTGAACTGTTGTGATAGGTCTCGGACCAGAGATCGGAAGCACGACTGGGCTTTGGCTCGCGCCACCCATTTCTGAAGGGGGGAGAGATGACCCCAAGTGTTCATCCATTGCTTTCCAGTCTAACTGGAGGGGATTCATACCTTTTGATCTCAAACGGAAAGTGACCCGACTACTTAAATATGAATCCTGGCATGTACTGGAGTAATCGAAAGACCCCGAGCAAGGCCGAGGGCAACTGCTCATGCAATGCCAGTGGGTGGACAGTAAACAGTCAAGCTGTCTTGTCCATAGGAAACAATTCACCAGAAGCACTAGGCCTGTATCTGGTGGGCTATTTCTGGTGAACCAAATAGGGTGATGTCAAGGTTCCGATGCCCGTGGGTCCTGCCACTCGCATCGTAGACAGTCTTGGATGATCCCAAATCATCCTCCACATCTTCCCCATGACGTGAGCACATTTCAAACCTAAGTGGTTAGGTTCTTGGGCTCTGAAAGACATAATAACCCGATCGGTCTGAATAGGGTCCAACCAAACAGACCCTAAGGTCCCATTTAACACTTAAGTAAGAAATGAGGAATTCATTTCCTCATTTCTCTTGTGTCTAACGTATGAGAGGAGTGAAGGAAGAGAGAAAGGAAGAAGAAGAAGGGGAAGAAGGAAGAAGGCTTACCTTGGTGCCGGCTACCACCTAGTTGTCGGAGGTAAGTGCACTCACTTCCACCACTCTCTCTTTTCATTTTGACCCAGACAAGCTAGGGTTGGATGGAATCTTAGTGTACAAACTGTATGGAGGTTGTGGAATGTGTATTCTACCCTCTCGGTGCCATTGTCGAGCTCAAACCAAGCCTGGTGAACTCTGGTAACAAGTATTGCCAAATGACCAACTAGGGTTTTGATTGTTCGATCAACGTATCTCCCAAACGGCTCAATGGAATCAAATTTTTATTGGCTTAGAATGATGCTAGGAACATTTTCTACAAACTTCACGGAATAAATCCCAGTGATAGGGACCAAGTCGAAAAGCCCCAATTCGAGTTGGACGGTTCTGTATTTTCATATGAAACAAGCCACTGGAAACACTGGGCCTGCTTTCGGTGGGTTGTTTCCGATGAACCACAAAGGCTTGTGAGCTCTCTGTCACTACCACCGGAAACAACATTGATATTTCTGGTGTTTTCGGTGGTTGTTTATGGTGACATTATTGTTGGGAAACATTGTCTGTACCTTTTTGGGGTGACCCAAGTGGGCCTCTCTTAATATTTTTGACATGTACTGATGTACGATTGCCCTTGTGTCTAGTACAATGATACGCACCAGCCTTGAGATCGAAGTTAAGTCGATCGATCGGTGGCTGTACTTGAACCCTAACACACTCGAACATAAACCAGGTGAGGGATGGACTGCTTTTATTTTTAGAATGTTTATTATTATTATTATTAAATTACTCATATGCTTAGAATTACATATTTAATTGTAATTGTTCAAATATGATGATGACATGCATGGTTTTAAGTATCTCCGATACCGATACGATACCCTTCGATACGTATCTTAAATTTAGCCGATCGATACGATACACACCGATACGATACATGAAATTTTTAAAATCCTTTCGTATTGATATATATCCTACAATACATACCGATATGCATCAATACACCACCAATACACATCGATACGATACGATATGCCTTGATACGACTATGAAAATTATAAAATTGAGGTAAAATGTACGTTTTGACATGTATTGGTACGTATCGGTATATATTGGCACATATCGGTGAGTATCGATATATATCGGTACGTATCGGTGAGTATTGATACATATCAGTGAGTATCGGTATGTACCGATACAGTGCGCTATGGTCATATAATGGCCAAGATGGGTAATTTTTCAGAAAAACACGATTTTTTAAAGGGTTTTTGTTCCAAAGTTGCTGTCAGCCATATTTCTCTCTAACTAAAGTGGAAATCAAGGTTGGGAACAAGGATTTTACATTTATGGGACAACTACAAAATTTGAATTTTTAGTACGATACCCTCAATTTAGTGTTTATGCATAATACATGTTATCAATAGCTTTTTTTAACAAATTCTTTATGCAAAAGTGTTTAAAAAAATGTTTCCTATCCATTTATGTGTGTATCTTTAGCGTATCTTAGTGTATCTTCGATACGATACGATACTCTCCGATACGTATCTTAATTTTGACCAACCGATACGGCGACCGATACCAATACTTTAATCCTTGATGACATGTCATATGTTACACTTGTCATTTTATAATTATGACATGAATTGTTATGGAATTGAATGACGGGATCTGGTGTGGCCGAGGTGGAACTGACATTGTGATCGCCGTGTTTGGTTATAGTGTAAGACGAAATTCGACGTGGCTGATGTGGTACCGATGCCTTGATTTTCTATGTATATTGTATTTATGCATTGATTATGTGCATTAGAGTTAGTTGTAGTCGCGGGTTCCACTTTGTGGCTTAGGGCTCACCGGTATCGGGTACCCTGAGATTGCATTTGGAAATGGATACGCATCGTGGTTGATGATTGGTATCAGTGTTGCATAGTCCATACCCTAGTTAGTTTATTCACGTTTAAAGTGCGTTTAAAACGACGTCCCGTTTTTTTGCCGTTTTAAACGCTGTTTGCCGAATTTTTCACAGAAAGTCGGTAAAAAACGGGAACGAGGCTATTTGAAGTTTTTTTGCCGTTTTAAACGCCGTCCCGTTTTTTTGATAGTAAAAAAACGGATTTTAAAAAATATAAACGTTTTAAAATAGAAACGTTTAAAACGGGGCTATTTGTTTTGATTGTTATCTAGGTATTTAGAGAATTATTATGCCAATTTATGTCTATATATTACCATTTTTTTGAGACCGTATTATTTAAATATAAACGTTTATAACACGTATCGTCCGTTTTTTATTTTTTCCCGTTTTTACCATATTTTACCGTATTTTTGACCGTCCCGTTCACGTTTTGATCCGTTTAAAACATGCCCGTACCGAACAATGTTTTTTTGCCGTTCCCGTTTTAACTAACAGAGGTCCATACTCAACTGTGATATGCATGCTAGATTAGGTAAACGGTCTAGGGTTTCACTTTGTAGTCGATGTGTTACCGGTATCGTGTGCCCAGGACTGTATTTGGAGATGGATTACACTTTATGGCCAAGGTCTTACCGGTATCGTGTAATTCATACTAACTGTATCATTATGAAGGCATGTAGCATATATGTGGTTAGGTATTACTCCCTATGCTATGAACCCTTACCAACAAGAGTTGAGGTGTTGGATAACCCATTGTAGTATGTTTGATGTGCCTTTTCAGAATGCCACACCAGCGGTACGATGAGATTGTCACCGGAGGTGGGAACTTGTCAGGCATGACTGATAATTGGTACCGGTGCCATGACAACCAGAAGGGGGTTATCAGGGGTTTACTGGGTGACCCATAGATGCATATGGGGATCGGCAGACTTCTATTCATGGCTAAGATTTGTATCATTGTGTAGTCGATGGCTGTTCCGAGACGAAGGATACAGCCTAATGCACCATAGTAGCATTTTACCAGACTTAGTTGTATTGTTAGGTGGATAATAAAACAAATGAATTGCATCATGAGCATCATGGACTATGTGTTTAATTTTCACTATCATGCATAATAAATTATTATTGCGAATGTCTTATTGGATGTGCTTGAACCCCACCCCTAACTGAGTTATTTGGAAAGCTCACCCCACGTATACATACTTTTTAGATGATGAATCAGGTATGGTCGTGCCTATGGCTAGTGACGCTTTTTCCTCTAGACTTGAGTACAAAGTGAGCGACTGTTGGATGCCGTATGTGGAGGAGCATGGCTAGGACTGTGCTTGTGACTTTTGTGCATACGCAGTGCCATAAGGTGTTCGGCATATTTTTGATTATGTTGATATAAGTTTGTGAATATTATGTTTTAAACTCGATATATGTAAGTCTTGAAGGATTGTAAACAGAATAACTTGGTTATTGATATTATATTTATCATTAGATAATTTCCCCTTTATTTCTGATGATTCTGCTATTATACTCTGATTCTACTGCTTATGGTTGGTTTGTGATGTGAGATTGTGAAATGTTAAGGTACTGCTATCAGAGATCCTGGTAGGTTCATAAGAGAGGTACGTGTCTTACTCACACCGTCGGTATTCCTAATGGTACGTTAGGTCTATTGAAAGTGGGGTGTAACAGCTATGATATCAGAGTACGATGCTCTGCCATAATTCACAATCTCAGCAAATCATGATTTTGGGAAAATTAGGATTCAAATAAAAATCTCAAAGACAATAATTTATAGAATTGCACAATTAGGAGACAAGCATAGGTGTTAAAGCCGTTTCATTGTAATAGAGAATTTGAATACACAATTTACACTTTTCATAAGAAAATAAATTGCTGAAAGTAGGAAATGCTAACTAGCCTAAGTCTAGGAATTTAAACAACTGAAGCAAATGACTTGAAATGAAAGTGCAACTAAAACCTAAAACATAAAGCTCAAATAAAACTTAAAAGGGAAATTCTAAAAAACTATAGTGGCAAACATACCACTACTCTTGCTACTGCTGTTGTTGGTCTGTCCTTGGCCCTGCCTGGTTCAGACCCTGCGTTCCTGGAGGAGGCACCGAAATACCAAGATGGAAGACTATCGCTTGCATTTGTGCCTCTAAGGAGGCCACTCTATTGTCCATAAGATAATAGGTCTTATCTATGCTCTCAAGGCGGCCATCTATGCTTCTCATCAGTGATGTGGTGGTGTCTAGGCAGGCCATAACATCATTGAGACCATAAGACCTCACACCCCTAATACCCTGAGATGTAGAAGTAGCCATAGAACCCATAGCCTGGGGGTCAAGTGGTGGAACACCAACAATGCCAGCAACTCCTCCACCGACATCACCAGCACCTCCACCAATATCACCGACACTGCCACCCTTTACCTCCATAGGCTGGACATCTACCTTTAGATCAGGTGTCACCTCCCTTATGTTTAGGGTCATCTTCCTCAGAGAGTCGTGGTTGAAGTCTGTGACCTCTTCACCCAAGCATGCCTCTCTCTCTAAATCCAACCCAAAGGGAAGGAAGATGTCCGTCAGTAGCCTCCCATAGCATAAGTTCCCAACTTGACAATCCTGCCCCTTTGACCAAGTTACCATGGTCCACATCAAGAGGTAAAGAAGATGTATTTGCGCCCCCATGTAAACGTAGTTGGTCATATAGGTGCATAGTGCGGATACCTCATCATAGTGTCCACAAGTGGAGAGAACGTTTAATTGGACCACACGACATACAACTTTAGGAGTGGCAAAATAGTTGGCTGAGAGGTTCCATCCCGTGGCCTCCTTGGTCAGCATGTCATTTATTTCCTGAAAGGTGTTGGGACTCTAGAATTCATAAACTGGAGTCCGAGGTGGGCAGTACACCAAGTCACCAGTATTGTCGACCATCAGAATATTGGCCAACTGCCTCATATTAAAGGAGATCACAACCCTCTTCATGTAGGAGGTGATCCACATCTCTTTGGTACCCTAGTTCACGCATTGCAAGTTAGAGTAGAACAACCTGACCAGTGTTGGGTAGTAGTACTTGTTGGGGTTTCAAGATGTGGTACCACCCGACCACCTCAAACCATTGATGGAGACGGAATGCATGGAAGTCTCTTGTCCTCACATAGAATTTTGGGTCTATGTTACGATGCTCGAAGAGTTCGTAACGATCTCGCTCAACCACAGAGTGGAATAGGATTGGGTTGAACTGAGCGACGGTGGCTTGCTCCTCTTGTTCAACGGCACGTCGGTTATGTACACGGCATCCAGACATCATTACAAGATGATTCCTAAGGATTCAAGAATAAAAAACCTAGTTCAATGATTGACTGTAAAGTTCACAGGGAAGAAAACCACAAAACTAGGTTACAGAGAGGAGAAACGTACCTTTTAGTGTGTATGCGGCGCCAATTGATCGTGAAATAGTGAGAGGGAAGTGGGGAATGGGTTGAAAAACTCTCCTTCGCCATTTCCACACCTTCTCCATTTGTACAATGAAATCCAAACCCGAGCTATTTATAGGCGTTTTGTGTCCACCGGAAACAACCCACCGAAAACATTGGACTTGCTTCCAATGTGTATTTTCAGTGAAAGAAGGGACCGATATTACTCTTTGTTTTGCCCATCAAAAATACAATTGATATTTCTGGTGAAAAGCCCCCTGTTTTTGGTGGACTAATTTGGAAATAAAATTTTTTTATTTTTCAAATCTGATTTTATCTTTTGTTACTTTAGTGTTGTGCCCTTTGGGATACGCGTGCGATCGGATCTTAATATGTGTGGACCCCACTTATGCATGCCCTAACCCTAATTTTGCCTATTGTATACTTGTGGGACCCATTATGTATACATGTGTTCCAATTACATGTAACCTTGTATATGCATGTGAACTAATTGGATTCTTCGACAAGAGTCATGTCACGTTGGAACACTCAGTCCCAATCCCAGTCACACCTGTCACCTCCCGCTTCCCTTATATGAAATCAGGGTAGACCCGCAATGCACCCCCAGCTCCACTGGTACTTATTGTACATGATGTGGCATCCATCATGGATAATATGATGTGGGGAGTTGAGGAAAGGCAAAATCAGTTTATGGTTAGGATCGATACTAGGATCCAAGCGACAATAGAAGCCCGTAATGCACCGCCCGCACCTCCTACTCCACCTGCACCCATTCCAAGACCCATTGGATTGGCTAGCCTTCAAACATCAGGTGGGGCACAAGTGTATGTGCAAGGGCATCAGAATGTGTATGGGCATGTGCAAGACCCAATGCCAGATCAAGCCCAGGCCCATATAGAGGGCTGGACAGACTTGACAAAGATGATGGAGAAGTTTCAACGGCTTATGCCCCCATGCTTCTGAAAGGTGGGCCAAGACCCGTTATATCCATCAAGGTGGATTGGTGGAATGGAGAAAGTTTTTAGACTGATGGGCTGCACTGATGAACAAAAAATTTTGTGTGCGGGTTATCAGTTGTAAAATGAAGCAGATGATTGGTGGAGTGCTACTAAGACCATTCTGAGGGCAAGTAACCCAAACCCTACTTGGGCAGACTTCAAGGGAGCATTTTTCAAGAACTACTTTTCAGAAAGCTTTTGAGATAGGAGAGAGAGTGAGTTCTCTTAGTTGGTTCAAGGCTCCCGGTCTGTGCTCGAATATCAATAACGTTTTGAGGAGTTATTCCTCTTTGCTCCTGAGCATCTCAGAGGTGATAAAGCCAAAACAAAGATGTTTGAGAAAGGGTTGAGGCTAGGTATTCGGTCAACCATTGTTGGGTTGAAACTGCAGACTTATGCCGAGGTGGTCTAAGTGGCCAACTCTATTGAAGACCAGCATAGAGATAATTTTTTGGCCCAACAGGGAACGGGAAAGAGGCCAATGGGGTCTACTGATTCCAGGGGAGGTAGCAAGCCCTTCTGAGTGCCTTATATCAACCTAACTCTGGTGTAATTCAGGAAGTCTGAAACTAGTCAGACTTCCCAGTCCTCCTGATCTAGTGTTGTATCTCAATCTATGGGATCGAGCCCGAGGTGCTTTCATTGTGATCAGCCGAGCCATATAGCGAGGACATGCCCCCATCGGAGGGTAGGTGATGCACCATACACTATGTCACTTAGGCCCTAGCAGACATATGCAACCCCTATACCAGCATAGCCCCCACAGGGCCAGAGATCACAGGGTAGAGTTTGCTATGACTGCAGAAGATGTCGAGGCTGCACCCAATGTAGTAACAGGTACATTATTGATATCATTATTACCTGTACATGTGTTATTTGACTCAGAGGCCTCGCATTCATTTGTGTCACCAGCATTTGCGAAGAAGATGAGAATTCCACCTAAGCGACTGACTCAATGTTTGGTTGTGAGCACCCCTATAGGAAGTGTAGTAGGTCTGAACTATGTGTATGAGCCTTGTCCAGTGACCATAGATGAATATGAGTTGAATGCTCACTTGATTGAGTTGGATATGACCAACTTTGACGTGATTTTAGGAATGGATTGGTTGTCCACATACAGAGCTAGTGTACTATATACAAAGAAAACTATCATTTTCAAACCTCGTGATAATGATGGGTTTGTGTTCCAAGGGGATAAGCCCAAGAAACCCAAGAAGGTTATCATATCTGTGCTCCAGATGAAGAAGCTACTGGATAAGGGATGTTAAGGCTACTTAGCATCTGTGATGGATACTGAAATAGAGATTAGGCCATTGATCGAGCTTGATGTAGTGAGGGAATTTTTTGAGGTATTTGGATGACTTGATAGGTTTGCCCCCGGATTGAGAGACGGAGTTCGCTATAGACCTACTCCTCGGCTTGGCACCAGTGTCAAATGCCCCTTACCGCATGGCCCCCATAGAGTTGAAGGAACTACAGGTACAACTTCAGGACCTTCTAAAGAAGGGATTCATTAGACCTAGTGTATCTCCATGGGGAGCACCGATATTGTTCTTCAAGAAGAAAGACGAAAGTATGAGATTGTGCATTGATTACCGGGAGCTTAACAAGCTAACTATCAAGAACCGGTATCCTTTTCCAAGGATAGATGATTTATTTGATTAGTTGCAAGGTGCCAAGGTATTCTCCAAGATCAACCTTAGATCAGGCTACCCCCAGCTAAGGATCAAGGATAATGATGTTGGTAAGACAACATTCAGATTAAGGTATGGACATTATGAGTTCTTGGTGATGTCATTTGGGTTAACCAATGCACCGACTGCATTATGGAATTGATGAACCGGGTATTCCAGGAGATCTTAGACAAGTTTGTAATTGTGTTCATTGATGACACATTGGTCTACTCCAAAAGTGTAGAGGAACATGCTGTTCACCTGAGTTTAGTATTACAACTCCTGAGAGAGAAGCAACTCTATGCCAAATTCAGTAAGTGCGAGTTTTGGTTGTCATAGGTGGCATTCCTAGGTCATATTCTTTCAGACAAGGGTATAGAGGTTGACCTAAGCAAGTTGAAGGCAGTTCTAGAATGAGAGACTCCCAAGAGTGTAGTAGACATACGTAGTTTTTTGGGATTGGCCGGATACTATAGGAGGTTTATTGAGAACTTCTCCTGTATTGCTACCCGATGACCCAACTCACACGGAAGGGTGTGAAATTTAAGTGATTTAATGCTTGTGAAAAGAGTTTCAAAGACCTAAGGCAAAGATTGGTATCAACTCCAGTTCTAACTATTCCGACCGATAGAGATGGTATGGCTGTGTATAGTGATGCTTTCAAGCTAGGATTGGGTTGTGTATTGATGCAGCACAGGAAAGTCATTACTTATGCATCTTACCAGTTGAAAGATTATGAGAAGACTACCCCACCCATGATTTGGAGTTAGCAGCTGTGATTTTTACACCAAAAATTTGGAGACATTACTTATATGGTGAGAAAAGTGAGATCTTCAGTAACCATAAGAGCCTCAAGTACTTCTTCATCCAAAAGGAGCTCAATATGAGATAGAGGCATTGGTTGGAGTTGATGAAGGACTATGATTGCACTATCCACTATCATTCAGGAAAGGTCAATGTGGTAGCTGATGCACTTAGTCAGCATCTCATGAAGGAGTCTTGGAAACTAGGCTTGGAGCTATTAGTGGAAGGTGTCACCTTGTTACTATCGAAATTGGTGGTACAACCTAGTCTTGTAGATAAGATCACTACAGCTTAGGTTACTGATACAGAGTTACAGAAACTGATAGTAGAATGCTAGGAAAGAGCCCAAAAGGACCCGAATTTCTCTATAATTGAAAATGGGATTCTCAAGTTCAAAGGGAGGTTATGTGTGCCCAGTGGTGGTGATTTGAGAGATACAGTTTTAAAAGAGGCACACAACTCTCCATACTCCATCCCGGCAACACTAAAATATATAAGGACCTCAAAGGCTCCTACTGGTGGAAAGGAATGAAGAATGACGTGGCCACACATGTGTCTAGATGCATCACTTGCCAGCAAGTCAAGGCTGAAAGACAAATGCCCCATGGTTTATTATAGTCCCTGCCTATTCTGAAGTAGAACTGGGAGAATATTACTATGGACTTCGTCACAGGCCTACCCCACACACAGAAGTGCAATGATACCATTTGGGTAGTTGTGGACCGCTTGACCAAGGTAGCTCACGTTATCCCAATCAAGATCATATTTTCTATAGACAAGTTGGCCAAGTTGTATGTTGATAACATCATCAAATTGCATAGTGTACTAGTTAGTATCATCTTTGATCGAGATCCCAGGTTCACTTCTAAGTTCTGGACATGTGTACAGAAAGCTATGGGCACACAGCTGAATTTCAGCACAACCTTTCACCCTCAGACCTATGGTCAGTCGGAAAGGACTATCCAGACATTGGAGGACCTACTTTGAGCATGTGCCTTAGATATAAGTTACAATTGGGATGATCACATTTTTCTTTTTGAGTTCTCCTATAATAACAGTTATCAGGCCACCATCGAAATGTCCCCATTTGAGGCATAGTATGGCAGGAAGTGCCAAACTCCACTCTATTGGGAAGAGATTGGTGAATGACATATTTTGGGTCTAGACTTAATACAGGCTACAAGTGAGAAGGTGAATGTGATCTGAGAAAGGATCAAGGCAGCTCAGTCCAGACAAAAAAGCTATACGGGTGTCAGAAGAAAACATCTGGAGTTTGGAATTGGAGAAAAAATGTTCTTACGGATTTCTCCAGTTAAAGGGGTGATGCAGTTCGGCAAGAAAGGAAAGCTTAGTCCGAGGTTTATGGGACCGTACGATATACTGGAAAGGATCATACTGGTAGCTTACTGTTAGGATTTAAAATGTAACCGCAAGCGTTCGGATCAGTGTAGCTACGGATTGAACACAGGGAAATTAACCACTTTATTTTTGGCTTCTTTTAATAATGCGTAAGTGAACCAATTAATAGTTGTGATCTAATTCTAACTACTGTCCTAAACATATGTATCTAAATAAAGTCCTAACCATTCATCATCTAAGAATTTAAATACGCAAGCTATACAATTAAAATTAAATAAATAAATAACTGAAAATAAACAACCCATGCAATTAAAAAGCAATGAAGAAAAAAAATGTTGAAATAAAAATAAAGTAAAAGAAAGGGGATAAAGCTAGAGAGAGGCTCACAAGTAGGTTCTCTACTTAGTCCGAGGGCTGCATCATAATATGAGGTTCTCTACTTGACTAGAGAATCACTCTTACAAGAGTTACTCTACTTGGCCTTAGGGAAAGGAAGGCAATTAAAATAAAAAAAATAATAAAATAATGATTCTATGGCTAGGAGGGGCAAAGCCAACACATACACTAGCTATGAACCTTGGGGTAAAGGGAAAGCAATAATGTAATGACTGATATTAAAATCCTAAATTAAGAAAGAAAGGGTAGTTAGAAGAAGGAATGAGAGAGGGGAGAGAAGACTATTGAAGAAGCCTACCTACCTGAATCAATGCTTGAACTTGAAAGCTTGGGTGATTTGAGATACTGCCAACCCTTAAAATCAGATTTGGAATGAACCAAATCTGAAATTTCTAGGCCTAGAGAAAACAAATCTTGAAAAAAAAAACTAAACTTGAAAAAAAGAGATGCTCCACGGCTTGTGATCTTGTCACCTAGATCTAAGCCTAGAACTATAACTTTAAAAATTACAACTCAATTGCATAAATCATAAACATAAAAGGTTGAATAAAAATAAAAGAGTGCTTGCATTAATTGAAATAAAAAGCTATTACAAAAGTGATTAAAGCAAAAATAAAGAAGAACTAAAACTAAAGAGAGTGAGAGAGGGAGAGAGGGAGAGAGGAAGAGAGGGAAGAGAACTAAGCATAAACTAGAAAATAAACTAAGGGGAATAATCCTTCTAGGACTAGGGGAGGAAGGGGCTTTTATAGGGCTTTGGTCTTGCCTCCTTCCTTCTACAAGTTTTCTTTAAGAAAAGAAAGAAAATAAAAATAAATTAAATCTTAGTAAAAATCTTCATTCTCTGAGATATTGTATGAGACAAAAGAGAATTTATTTCTAAAATTAACAAATTCTATTCATTCTCTGCAATATTAACTAATATCTTACAATTTTGACTAAATCAGAAAGAAATATCTGCATAGCATTTTCAAGATCTTGTGAGGTGACAAGGAGAGAGAATAATCTTCAAGATTTTGTAAGAGAGAGGATATGGTACCAATGAGTGGGTCCCACCTTTGGACAAGTTAGTTAAAGCTTGGACCAATTCTTGATTCACTTTAAGTACTTTTTCTTGAAGACTTGAAAACTAAAAAAAAAAAAAACAAGAAAAACAGAAGTAGTACTATCCAAAGTGGGACAAAATATATACTTATATCCCTAAGATTTCACACATTATTGTGCTCATCAAATTCCCCCATACTTAACTTTTGCTCATCCTTGAGCCAGACAAATAAATAAAGAAATGCAAAAAAAAAACCTAACTCACTTTCGTAGGAATCACAGTTGCATTTAGCACGTGCAACAAGCCCTTAAACCCCTAAGTTACCCTAGTGGACGAGTTGTGTCTCGTGAATGTTTGCAGTGAATATACACCCAAAATTCAAATTAACTTGAAAAATTATCATTTAAAGCTTCCAATAACTACAAAACACATACATTTTTTCAATTAGAGCACATCAACCGAGGAACCCCCACACTTGAACTTTAATACTCCATCTAGATTTAGGAACAATCACACATCTCAAATAGGAATGACACTTGTATCTTTTAAAGCACGACCAATCCGAAGGCAAACCACATTGTAAGGTAGGGACCATGAACTACGGTTTTGAAGCATTGACCAGTCATAAACAATAAGAAATAATGGTATTTTTTTTAGTAGAGAACTCCTTCTACTACACTACATTTGGCCAGAATGACATGGTGGAGCAAACACTAAAAACCCAAGTTACCAAGTAGCTTTGCTTTATGCATATGTCAACAAAGACAGTGATGCTAAGTTATTTTCGAAAGTGTTCCTTCCTAAGAGGTTCGATCAAAACACTCCGCTTCATAAGGCACAGTGTTCTGTCTAACTCTTAGAAATTATATACCTACTTTTTACCTTTTTGACTAATTTTTTACTTTCTTTGTATATCCATATCATCTATTTTTATACCATGCCAAGAATATGGTCTTAACTCCTAAGCTAAGAACAAGGACACAAACTAACAAATGGTCCTACACCTTAAGACAAGTATCTCTAAATCATTTAAGTGAGGTCCCACTTCAAGACATATACTCATTACCATCCTCTCAATAGGGATTATAGTACCAGGATGGGTTCTAGATTTCAAATTTTTTTTTTTTGTAGTGTGTGTATAAAGCACCAAAAAACTCTTAAAAGTAACCTCAAGTTCTAAACAGTCAAACCCTCCCACATATTTAAATTGTGCAATGTTTTCAATGCAGAAAAAGAAAAAAAATGATAAGACAATAGAACAACAAGGTCAAAGGAGAGAAAATTATCAAATGGGATCAAATATCATCATAAAGAGGCTCATGGAGAATCATGACCTCTGCATCATTCATTGAAGGCAACTCAAGGAATGGCTTCAAATGGTGCCCATTAATTTTAAAATTTTTTTGAGTGGATCGATTCATAACCTCTACGGCACCATAGGGGAATACTATTTACACAAGGTAAGGACCTTCCCACTGAGAACGAAGTTTTCTTGAAAAGATATGCAATTTAGAATTGTACAACAAAACTTTATCACCAGGCATAAAAGATTTACTAACAAAGTGCCTATCATGAAAAACTTTAGTCTTTTCCTTAGAAAATTTTACACTATCATATGCATCATTTCGTAATTCTTCAAACTCAGATAGTTGGAGACCTCTATGAGCTTTTACGGTAGAAAAATCAAAATTAAATTTTTTAATCGCCTAAAAGGCACGATGCTCTAACTCAATAGGAAGGTGGCAGGATTTTTTGTATATCAAATGTTATGGGGATTGATAAACTATGGTCTTGTAAGCAGTCCTATACGCCCACAAAGCATCCAATAGACGGTTAAACCAATCCTTTCGATTTGGATTAACTGTCTTCTCTAAAATCTGCTTGATCTGTCTGTTGGACACTTTTACTTGGCCATTGGTTTGGGGGTGGTATATGGTAGCCAACTTGTGGGTAATCCCATACTTCTTCATTAAGGCCTCAAAAGGCTTATTACAAAAGTGCTTTCCTTTATCACTAATGATAGCTCTAGGGGTACCAAATCGGGAAAAATATTTTCCCTTAAGAATTGAACGACCACCTTATGGTTATTGGTCTTACAAGCACGAGTCTCAATCTATTTGGACACATAGTCCACAGTCAACAAAATATATTCATATCCACATGACTTAGGGAAGGGGCCCATAAAATCTATATCCCTAACATCAAAAACCTTAACCACGAGGATTAGGTTGAGAGGCATTATGTTCCTTCTACTGATTTTTCCTAAAGACTGACAAGAAAGACAAGTCTTACAATAAGCAAAGGCATCCTTGAAGTGATTGGGCCAATAAAATCCACATTGCAATACCTTGGTCGCAGTCTTAGTAGGCCCAAAATGGCCGCCATAAGCCTGATCATGGTAAAAAGAAAGAATAGAATGTTGCTCATGATCAGGGATATATCTCCGGATAATTTGGTCAGGGCATGATTTAAAAAGGTAAGGATCATTCCAAAAGAAATACTTAACCTGTGAATGAAAACTGTACTTTTCTTAGGAAGACCAATGATCCGGAGTCTTGTTTGTAACTAAAAAATTTACAATATCTGCAAACCAAGGTTTATTAGATGCTGCAAAGAGTTTCTCATCGGGAAAATTCTCGTTAACTAGAGTATTCACAATCAAAGAATTGGATAACCGGGACAAATGGTCAGCAACCAAATTTTCACTACCTTTCTTATCCTTAATTTCTAAGTTAAATTCCTATAAAAACAAAACCCATCTGATAAGACTTGCTTTGGCATCCTTTTTCTGAATAAGTTATCTGATAGTTGCATGGTCAGTGTAAATAATTACATGAGAACCTATTAGATATGCATGAAACTTTTCTAATGCAAATACAATAGCTAAAAATTATTTTTCAGTTGTGGTGTAGTCCAGCTGTGCATCATTAAGAGTTCTACTGGCATAATAGATAACATGAGGAAGTTTATCAACTCTCTGCCCTAAGACTGCCTCTATAGCAAAATCAGATGCATCACACATTAATTCAAAGGGCTCAGTTCATAAGAGAGCTTGAATAATAGGGACTGTAGTCAACACCTTCTTTAATTGCTTAAAGCACATGAGGCATTCATTAGAAATTTTGAAGGGTTGCTTTTTAGCCAAAAGATTGGTGAGAGGTCTAGTCATGTGACTGAAGTTCTTGATGAACCGACGATAGAACCCTGCATGACCTAAGAAGGTACGAACGTTCTTAACTGACTTGGGAGCTGGTAATTTAGAAATTAAGTTCACCTTAGCTCTATCAACTTTGATCCCTTCTTTGAAAATGATATGACTCAACACTATGCCCTATATAACCATGAAATGACCTTTTTCCCAATTAAAGACTAAATTAATCACTTTTTATTGTTTGAATACTAAAGAAAGATGATGCAAACAATTAGAAAATGAGGAGCCATGAATAGAAAAATCATCCATAAATACTTCCAAAAAGTACTCTATCATATCAGAGAAAATACTCATCATGCGTCTTTGGAATGTGACCGGAGCATTACAAAGCCCAAAAGGCATACGCCGATAAGCAAAGGTTCTATAGGTGCATGTAATGGTGGTCTTATGTTGGTCATCTAAGGCAATGGAAATTTGGTTATAGCCGAAATAACCATCAAGGAAATAATAATACTCATGTCCAGCTAACTGCTCGAACATTTGATCAATAAAAGGCAAAAGAAAGTGATATTTTTACGTTGTCGCATTTAACTTCCTGTAGTCAATGCACACACGCCATCCTATTTGAACATGGGTAGGGATCAACTCATTTTCAATATTTTAGACTATTGTGACGCCTGACTTCTTTGGCACCACGTACACTGGACTTACCCACTCGCTATCAGAAATAGGGTAGATGATACCATGATCTAAGCACCTTAGGATCTCTTTCTTGATAGTTTTTTGTATCATAGGATTAACCCTTCTTTATGGTTCCCTAGAAGGTTTTGAATCCTCAATGAGGTGAATATGATGTTGAACGATTGAGGGGCTAATTCCTTTAATGTCTGCCATGGTCCAACCTAAGGCTTCCTTGTTTTCTTTTAAAACTTTGATTAACTCTTCCTTTTGACTCGAAATTAAATCTGAGGCGATAATAACTGGTAGAGTTTGATCTTCTCCTAAGAAGGCATATCTTAAGTTAGAGGAAAAATCTTACAAATCAAGATTAGGGGGCTCAACAATTGAGGACTTAGGAAGAGAATTTGATAGAGGACCAATGGGCTCCATGGATGTACGAAGGCTCTAAACCTCGAAGAAAAAAATTTCAGTATCATCCTCTAATTATTCTAAACACTCTTGGAATTCTGAATCAAAGTCAATGTCAATATCATCAAAAAAATCTTCAAGCATATTGACCTCTTCATCAATATCATCGGAAGAAATTGTGGATTGCTTGCCCAACTTATACATGTTGAACTCCATAGTGTGGTTGCCAAAAGATATCCTTAGTAGACCATTTTGACAATTGATTAATGCATTGCTGGTAGTTAGAAATGGTCTTCCAAGAATGATAGGGATCTTATCCCCAGTGGTGAAGGGTTTGGTGTCCAAAATAATAAAATCAATTGGGAAAATAAATTCTCCTACCTTAAGTAGGACATCTTTAACCATCCATTTCAGAATCTTAACAGAACGGTCAGCCAACTGGAGAGTGGTCCCTATGGCTTTCAAATCTCCTAATCCAAGTTGTTGATAAACATGATATGGTAGAAGGTTCACACTTGCACTAAGGTCAAGTAGGGTATAATTAATACGAGTGTTGCCAATGACACAAGAGATGGTGGGACACCCGGGATATTTATACTTGGCTGCTATATGTTATGTGATCATTGAACTGATATTAACTGCCAAGAATACCTTTTTGGGCACACTTGTGGTGCACTTGTGAGTGTATAAGTCTTTGAGGACTTTGGCATAGGCTGGGATTTGAGTTATGGCATCTAAAAGAGGGATATTTACCTCTACCTTCTTGAAGACTTCTAAAATTTTTTCTATTGAAGTTATCTTCTTCTTATTCATCAAAGGGTTAGGATAGGGGACAAGAGAAACATAAGCATTGTTAAAAGTTCTCTCATTAATAGAATCATTGTTTGTGACTTCCACCAAATCATCCTTAATTTCTTCAGGTCCATCTGGTGAACCTGGAATGGGAGGCACAATAGTAACCTCGATAGTCGAAGGGTCAACAGAAAGGTCAGATGATGGAGAAGGAGTGGTACGATTCCGTAGATATTCTCAGCCATTCCGTAGGGCATATACAGTATTACACTGGTTGGATGGCCCTTAGTGTTGTTGACTCTGTACAACATTGAGCTGAGGAGCAGGTAGCCCTTATGGAGTCAGCACCTGATGTCTAGGATTTAGCTCTGACTGACTAGGCAATTTTTTTTCTCCTTCTTATGCATAATTGTGACAAGTTGGGTGAGTTGTCTCTCCACATTATTATGGGTTGTCATGAGAAGGGCCATGCTTTTCTCTAGCCCACTAATTCTTGCTGCCTCTCTAGTGGATGTAAATCCCGGGGGTTATTAATAAAGTGCTTGGAGAGGGGGCCTAGAAAAATTTGACTGAGGGCCTAGATTAGGCTAAGGGAAAGAATTAGGTGGTGATACAAAATTGGGCATCTGGGGATTAGGTTGCCATTGGTTGTGAAAGTTGGATGGGCCTCCTTAATTCCCTTGGCTCCATGAAAAATTATGGTGATTTCTCTACCCTGGATTGTAAGTGTTATTACAGGTTGTTTGGGTAAAGAGCATTAACACTTTAATTGCCCCCAAAACTGTTGGGGCATTCTTCTATTACATGTCCAGGGAAGTGACACTAATTGCACATAGAGACCTGATTTTGGACTTGATGGCTGGGGCAATGTTTTAGGGACAAGGGCTTCTATTCTCTTAATGAGGCTATCTAAATGGGTATCCTTGGCTACTATCACATCAACATAGTACCTTTTACCTCCTATATTTCTCTAATTTTCTTAAGTAGACTCCCATTCTCTTGTCTTTTCAGCTAGGTCAACCAAAAGTTTCAAGCTTCGTTTTCGTCCGCATAATCTATGAAGCCTGTAGGACACATAGACTATAATATCTGCTTGGTATGGTAGTCTATCCCTTCATAAATTATTTGGCAAAGATACCATTTCTCAATACCATGATGGGGACACTCTTGGAGAAGGTCTTAGAACCTTTTCATGAGTCTAGAAAATGACTCTTGAGGTTTTTGTCAGAACTGCATGATCTCGCTCTTAAGTTTGTTTTTTTTTTTATGCAAGAGAATTCTTTTTTTTAACAACGCTACCGTAAACTGATCCTATGTTGTAATGGAATTAGTTAGCAGCCCATATAGACATCTTTTTGCTCCATCCTTGAGTGAAAAGGTAATGCATCTAAGTTTAATAGCATCATCACTTAGCTATTGTATCTTAATGATGACACAAACCTCCTCAAATTCTCTCAGGAACAAATAAGCATTTTCGGAGTATAACCCATGGAAGTGGAGTAACATAGTGATGAATTGAGTTTTAAGCTTATAGTTGTTCCCCGTGGCAGCTGGTAATCTAATGCAAGAAGGTTGGGCTGCCCTGGCTGGGTAGAATCTATCATTTAAAGTAGGTTTAGGTTGTTCTACCATTCTTAAAATAGGTACTCTTACTAAACGATTGGTAGAATCACGGGTCTACACACTCATGCAACAGAAAACTACCCATAACTAGAGTAAGACAAGCACGAAAGAATGGAAAGAAAAACTCTCTTTTTTTATTTAATTTTTGATTTTTGATTTTTTTACCTTTTTGAGGGCTTATCGGCAGGGATCCGGGGTTGCTCAGGTCAATTCCTAAGGTACTATTACAGGGCAAAACCTGTCTTTATCATACTGTGAGGCTTAGCGACCTCCACTGATACAACTACTATTGCAAGTTGTTCTTCTCAGGAATTCAATAAAATAAAAAGAAAAACAAAACAAAGTAAATAAAGCACTCCGATTTACCAAAAGAAAGTGAAAAATAACATCGAACTGTCTCCCTGGCAACGGCGCCAAAAACTTATTAGGATTTAAAATATAACCGCAAGCATATGGATCAGTGCAGCTACGGATCGAACACAGGGAGAGCAGCCACTTTAGTTTGGCTTCTTTTAATAATGCGAAAGTGAACCGATTAATGGTTGTGATCTAATTCTAACTACCGTCCTAAACATATGTATATAAAATAACGTCCTAACCATTCTTCATCTAAGAATTTAAATGCGCAAGCCACATAATTAAAATTGAACAACCCATACAATTAAAAAGCAATGAAGGAAAAAAATACTGAAATAAAAAAAAAGTTTAAAAAAAGGAGATAAAGCTAGAGAGAGGCTCACAAGTAGGTTTCTCTACTTAGCCCAAGGGATGCATCATAATATGAGCTTCCTTACTTGATCAGAGAGTCACTCTTATAAGGATTATTTTACTTGGCTTTAGGGAGAGGGAGGCAATTAAAATGAAAAAACCAATAAAATGATGGTTATATGGCTAGGAGGGGCAAAGCCAATATATACACTAACCATGAATCTTGGGGGAAAGGGAAAGCAATAATGTAATGACTGATATGAAAAATCCTAAATTAAGAAAGAAAGAGTAGTCAGAAGAGGGAATGAGAGGGGAGAGAGAAGACTATTGAAGGAGCCTACCTACCTGAATCAATGCTTGAACTTGAAAGCTTGGGTGATTTGAGATACTGCCAGCACTAAAAACCAGATCTGGAATAAACCAAATCTGAAATTTCTAGAACTAGAGAAAACAAATCTTGAAAAAAAACTGAACTGGAAAAAAAAAGAGGAGATGCTCCACGGCTCATGATCTTGTCACCTAGATCTAAGCCTAAAACTATAACTTTAAAAATTACAACTCAATTGCATAAATCATAAACATAAAAGGCTGAATAAAAATAAAAGAGTGATTGCATTAATTGAAATAAAAAGCTATTACAAAAATGATTAAAGCAAAAATAAAAAAGAACTAAAACTAAACAGAGTGAGAGAGGGAGAGAGGGAGAGAGGGAGAGAGGGAGAGAGGGAAAAGAACTAAGCATAAACTAGAAAATAAACTAAGGGGAATAATCCTTCTAGGAGGGGGAGGAAGGGGCTTTTATAGGGCTTTGACTTGCCTCCTTCATTCTACAAGTCTTCTTTAAGAAAAGAAAGAAAATAAAATTAAATTAAATCTTGGTAAAAATCCTCATTCTCTAAGATATTATTCGAGGAAAGAGAGAATTTGTTTCCAAAATTAACAAATTCTATTCATTCCCTGCAATATTAACCAATATCTTGTAATTTTGACTAAATCAGAAAAGAATCTTTGCATAGCATCTTCAAGATCTTATGAGGTGGCAAGAAGAGAGAATAATCTTCAGGATTTTGTAGGAGAGAGGATGTGGTATCAATGAGTGGGTCCCACCTTTGGACAAGTTAGTTCAAGCTTGGACCGGTCTTGATTCACTTTAAGCACTTTCTCTTGTAGACTTGGAAATGAAAAAAAAAAAGAAAAAGAAAAACAGAAGTAGTACTATCCAAAGTGGGGCAAAATATACACTTATATCCTTAAGATTTCACACATTATTGTGCTCATCACTTACTAGATAGCTTTACCACCAGAGTTGGAGGGCACACATGATGTCTTCCATGTATCCATGTTGAGGAAGTACATACCCGACCCTACTCACGTCTTGACTTATATACGCCATGAGTTGGACGAGGATTTTGCCTACTTGGAGTATCCGGAGAAGATTGTTGACCAGAAAGAGCATGTTCTCTGCAATCGCACCGTTTTCTTTGTCAAGGTGAAAGAGATGAACCACCCTGAACAGGAAGCATCTTGGGAGCGAAAATATGAGATGTTGAAGCAATATTCTGGATGGTTTGATTTACCAGGAATGTTCAATTTCAAGGATGAAATTCTTGTAAGTTGGGGGGAATGTTACACCCGTGCCCTAACTCGGTCTAATTTGAACTGTTGTGATAGGTCTCAGACCAGAGATTGGAAGCAAGACAGAGCTTTGGCTCGTGGCCACCCATTGCTAAAGGGGGAGAGATGACCCCAAGTGTTCGTGCATTACATGCTGTCTAACTGGAGGGGATTCATACCTTCTGATCCCAAATGGTAAGTGACCTGACTCCTCAAATATGAATCCTGACACGTATCAGAGTTGCCAAAAGACCCTGAGCATGGCCGAGGGTAACTTCCCGTGTAAGGCCAGTGGGTGGACAGCAAACAGTTAAGTTGTCTTGTCCACAGGAAACAAGCCACCATAAGCACTGGGTCAGAATCCGGTGGGCTGTTTCCAGTGGGCTATTTCCAGTGAACCAAATAGGCTACTGTCAAGGTTTCGATGCCTGTGGGTCCCACCACTCGCATCCTAGACA
This sequence comes from Macadamia integrifolia, assembly GCF_013358625.1. Taxonomy (NCBI): domain Eukaryota; kingdom Viridiplantae; phylum Streptophyta; class Magnoliopsida; order Proteales; family Proteaceae; genus Macadamia; species Macadamia integrifolia. The sequence goes on along the minus strand of NW_024868236.1, from coordinate 132,023 downwards.
GTCTCGGATGATCTCAAATCATCCTCCACATCTTTCCCATGATGTGAGCACATTTCGGACCTAAGTGGTCAGGTTCTCGGGCTTTGAAGGACATAATAACCAGATCGGTCTAAATAGGGTCCAACCAAATAGACCCTAAGGTCCCATTTAACACTTAAGTAAGAAATGAGGAATTCATTTCCTCATTTCTCTTATGTCCAACGTAAGGGAGGAGAGAAGGAAGAGATAAAGGAAGAAGAAGAAGGGGAAGAAGAAGAAGGAAGAAGGCTTACCTTGGTGCCGGCTACCGCCTAGTTGCTGAAATCATTATTGGAGGTAAGTACACTCACTTTCACTACTCTCTCTCTTCATTTTGACCTAGAAAAAGCTAGGTTTGGATGGAATCTTAGTGTATAAACTGTATGGAGGTTGTGGAATGCGTATTCTACCCTCCCGGTGTCGTTGCTGAGCTCAAACCAAGCCTGGTGAGCTCTGATAACAAGTATTGCCAAATGACAAACTTGTTCGATCGACATATCTCCCAAACGGCTTAGTGGAAATGGGATTTTATTGCCTTAGAATGATGCTAGGAACATTCCCTACAAACTCCATGGAACAAATCCTGACGATTATGCCCAAGTCAGAAAACCCTAATTCTAGTTGGACAGTTCTATACTATCACAGGAAACAAGCCACCGGAAACACTAGACCTGCTTCCGGTGGGTTGTTTCCGATCAACCACAAAGGATTGTGAGCTCTTTGTCACCACCATCGGAAACAACACTGATATTTTCGATGGAAATACCCTGTTTCTGGTGACATTATTGTCACTGGGAAACATTGACTGTACCTTTTGGGGGTGACCCAAGTGGGCCTCTTCCTATCTTTCCAACACGTATTGATGTACGATTGCCCTTGTGTCTAGGATAGTGATGCACACGAGCCCCAAGATCGAAGTTGAGTTGATCAATCAGTGGTCGTACTTGAATCCTAACATACTCGAACATAAACCAGGTGAGGGATGGACTGCTTTTATTTTTAGAATGTTTATTATTATTAAATTGCTCATATGCTTAGAATTACATGTTTAATTATAATTGTTCAAATATGATGATGACATGTCATATGTTACACTTGTCATTTTACAATTATGATATGAATTGTTATGGAATTGTATGATGGGATCCGGTGTGGTCGAGGTGGTACTGACACTGGCACTGTGATCTCCGTATGTTTGGTTGTATGTGTAAGACAAAATCCGACGTGGCCGAGGTGGTATCAGTGTCGTGATTTCTATATGTATGTAGCATTCATGCATTGATTATGTGTATTAAAGTTAGTTGTAGTCACAGGTTACACTTTGTGGCCTAGATCTCATAGTATCATGTACCCTGGGATTGCATTTGGAAATGATATACTTCGTGGCCGAGGATTAGTATCGGTGTTACGTAGTCCATACTCAATTGTGATATGCATGCTAGATTCGGTAAACAGTCTCGAGTTTCACTTCATAGCTGATGTGTTACCGGTATCGTGTGCCTGGGACTGTATTTGGAGATGGATTATACTTTATGGCCAAGGTCTTACCGATATTGTGTAATTCATACTAACTATATCGTTATGAAGGCATATAAAATATATGTGGTTAGGTATCACTCCTTATGCTATGAACCCTTACCAACAGGGGTTGAGGTGTTGGACAACTCATTATGGTATATTCGATGTGCCTTTCTGGATTGTCACACCCACTGTACGATGTGATTGTTGTCGGAGGAGGGAACTTGTCAGGCATGGCCGATGATTGGTCCCGGTACCATGACAACTAGGAGGGGGTTATCAAGGGTTTGCTGGGTGACCCATGGACACATACCGGGACCGACAGACTTCTATTCACGGCTAGGGTTTGTATCCTTGCATAGTCGATGGCAGTTCCAAGACGAAGGATATAGCCTAATGCTCCGTAGTAGTATTTTGCCAGACTTAGTTGTATTGTTAGGTGGGTAATAAAACAAATGAATTGCATCACGAGCATCATGGACTATGTGTTTAATTTTCGCTATCATGCATCATAAATTATTATTGCAAATGCCTTATTGGATGTGCTTCAACCTGACCCCTCATTGAGCGAGTTGGAAAGCTCACCCCACATATACACACTTTTTGATGATGCAAGTATGGTCGTGCCTGTGGCTAGTGACTCTTTTTCCTCCGGACCTGAGTACTGAGTGAGCGACTGGTGGATGTCGGACACGGAAGAGCATGGCCAGGACTGTGCTTGTGACTTTTGTGCATACGCAGAGCCATGAGGGGTTTGGCGTATTTTAAATTATGTTGATATAGGTCTGTGAATATTATGTTTTAAACTTGATATATATAAGTCTTGAAAGATTGTAAACAGAATAACTTGGTTATTGATATTATGTTTATCATTAGATAATTTCCCATTTATTTCTAATGATTCCGCTATTATACTCTGATTCCGCTGCTTATGGTTGGTTTGTGATATGAGATTGTGAAATATTAAGGTACTGCTATCAGAGATCCTGGTAGGTTCATAAGATAGGTACGTGTCGTACTCACTCCGTCGGTATTCCTAATGGTAAGTTGGGTCTACAGTAAGTGAGGTGTGACAACATGTCACCTTTAAATCAAGGTAATGTTTTCAACAATTGCAGCATAAAATCTAGGCATATCTACTAGATTCTATTTTCAAGTATAGATTAATGATTCTATTTGATTTCATTTCTCTTCGAAAAGATACTTAAATATGCAAATATATGCATCTCATAATAATCCCCACTTTCTTATAGTTATGTTTAATATGAGTATGCCCTTTGTGCGAAAACTGTGATTCTCATACATCCATTTTAAATATACTCATGCAATTCGTTTGCACGTGAAAACATCAGATGCCAATGATTAATAATATATATATGCTCTCATACAACTTTATATGTATGAAGTACTATGTATCCGAGCTACAACTATTTAAGAAGTCAAATGCCACTTGTTCATTGTTGACAACCAGTATCAACTATATACTTGCTCACTTGGCTTCATTAGCCAATCCTTGGATGTAATAATTATGGTAATCAAAACATGCAATCACTACAAATAATTCACAACCTAAAAAAACTTGAACTTAACATTAACACACTATCATTTTCTAAGTAAATCAAAATAGATGAATCAACACTTGAATTAGTTAAATTACTCTTCCATTAGGATTGAATTACCAAGAACTGTAACTGATTTAGAGGCCATTCAGTGGTCACAACTCTTGACAAAGTTAAGAACTAGTTAAAACATGGTGGGAAGTGTGCGCAGCAATAGCTAGCCGCTTGCTTCAAAGGTCACCACTTTCTTGCCTTATTGTACGCAAACCTTAATATAGTCAGAAATAAGTACTCGATGTTGAAAATCACAAGACTGATATTATTGATATGCATTCTTTTGGTTGAAACAAGATAAGCTTTTGAAGAAGATCGCACCGATTGTTGAAGCCAATGAACTAAATAGGTTGAGTCGTATTAGACATAGATACACTCCTTAAGGCCTGAAATGCTCCCTATAGATGTACAATTGGTGTTAATTGCGTTTTACCTCCAAGATAAAAAAAAAATCACATATCATGGTCTGATTGTATGTAGACTTTGATCCTTTGAGAGAATAAGGCTAGGCCCAATAGTTTAAAAAAACAAAACCAAACAATAATGGAGAAAACCAAAAAACCTTTTTTGAAGTAAGGATTAACTATCTTTATATAGGAGAAGAAGGGACACATCCAATAAGTGTGTTCCCAAAAGCCATGTCTCTTCCGTAAGATATGTCTGTTGATCATTCAGACATGCTTTCCGATAGTCATACCTATTGGTCACTTGGGTGCACCTTAGGAAGAGACAAACTTCTCCAATACACACTTTTATAAGATAATAATATTTTGAATCTTTTATTTCTAAAACTATTAAAGATTCCACCACTCTTTCTATCTATATCATCTTTTTATTTTTTGCCCTAGAGGTATTTGATGTTTTTGAAATTTGAAGTAAATTACAACTTCTGGTTGTGCATTTGTTTCATCTTGATATTGGCTTCTATTTTGTTGGCTACATCTTTCATTTGTAGAGTACCATAGGAAAGCCCTTTGTTGATTTGCTTTCTCAGCCTGTCTTGATTCATAGTAACCAAAGCTTTCTCATTCCATTTAAAATTGGCATTCTAATAATAATAGAACCTACTTTTATACTCTGCACTAGTATGAAATGCTATTTGTTCAAATCCTTTTTGCACTGTAACTTGAATGGAAGCTCAAATTTTAATCTCTTTACCATTCCATTGCTTTGACCTTCAAATCTTCAACTGGCTGCAAAAAATAACCATCTTGTTTTGGTGGAATCAATGAAGGAAAAGTCTGTAAGACTAATTGTAATGTAAGTTGGACCTGTAAAAAAAAAAAAGTTTTATTTTCCTGCTAAACTAGGTCAAGTAGTCATCTGGTCTTGGCTTGGGATCTTTGATTCTCTTGTTTCTCCCTTTCCCTAGTTTTGGTGTTCCCTTATTTTTTGCTTTGGTGTAATTTTTCTTTTGTTGTATCCTTCTTGGTGATTGTTTTGTCCTTCACTCTTTTTCTTTGTTGTGGCATTCACATTTAGGTAGCCATTGGGGCTTTTATTTTGGTCTCTTTTTTTTTTTTAACATATTTTCATTCATTATTATTATTATTTTTTTAAAATTTGATTTCATTTAACTAAGAAGTCTAAAATATTTTTCTTTGATATTAAAAAAAAAATCATTTCTCATTGTAATTTTTTTTTTAATTTTAATATTTTGGTAATTGTAGGTCATTTAGTTATTTTGATGCATTTATAATATATTGGCTAAAATGAATGAGAATCATACGTTCGAATTTTCGGGGAGGCGGTGGGAGTTAAATATGTTATTTTTTCTGGTAAATAAAATATGACAGTTTCATTTATAGAATGAAAATGAAAGCTCATTTCTAAATAACTAATCCTCAACATACCCACTTTGTAGCCCATTTCAAGGGTTACCTAATGCAAATCCAATGATTAATTTTGTGTATCCATACAATTATGTTTTGCTAGGTTCATCAAATTGAGTGACATGTGACAAATTCACGTAGAGGCCCTACCTGCACATATGGTTGGACCATAAATAATTGTAGCATTTGGTCAAGCTAGGTAACACATCAGTTTGACAACACTTTTACTACTTATGGGAGAAAATTTTTATTCTGAGAGTGTGACTTCTATGTCAGCACGGGGTCAATAGGGGTGCTCGTGAAAGTATTAACTTGGATAAAAATGTGTTCTCCCATGAGGGTCGAGCCAATCATTTTGTAGGCTTGTGTCTGAGCATAGGAACTACACTCCCGAATATATTCTTTTTTCCCTTAATTTTTATATCAATGGAAAAAGTATAGCATTCAAATTAGTTAAGTGCCAAATTTTATTTAGGAATCAAATCGAAACCGCCACTGTAACTAAACTTATAACTAAGCCAACAACTCTATTTAAGTGTCCAAAATTTAGAAGCAGCTTTTAAAAACTAAGTGGTAAGTAGGTTCCATTGTGTGAGTGGGTATGTGTGTGTAGGAGTAGGTGGCCGTTGGCCTTACTAGCAAATAGTAGGTTGGCCATTTGCCAACGAAGCTTAGTAGGATAGCAAATAAAAAAAAAAAAAATCGTTGTTACTTTTGACATGTAAACAATCTAAGAGGTATGTTTTATCTATCATAACAGTCAGATTGACAATATCAATTTCACTAATGGTAGAAATAAACCAGCTTCTAGAGTTCTTTCATCTTTCAAGCAGTGAATCACCTAGGTTGGGATTAAACTTCTAGCTTTAAATGTCTATTAAATCTAGTAATATTTCCTAAATTTTATTACTTTGCTATCACTTCAAAACCGCTCATCTTTATTTGTTTTGCATTAGAACTTCACTAGTGAATTGGTTGTATGATCTTCCACTCATGGACCCTCCCACCCAAAATTCCTAAAGTAGAAATTCATGATGGGTATGAAGTATCATGAATCATGATACTCACAAAAGGACCCTTTGGTAAAATAATTTTACAATAACCTAATGCTGCCTTTGACTTATGAACAGTGGCTTTCAATATCTGTTTAAATGCATTACAAATATACATTATCATGAAGTAAAGATCTAGGGTAAATTGTTGGAGACCACGGCCAACCATGTCTGGTTGGCATCGACACCGACAACCATCTGGGATAGAAGCTCCCTGATTGGATCCTCGCTTTCCAAATTTAGCAACACCCTATTATGATTGTCTTTGCTACTCTTGATTTGAAGATATGATGAACTCTTCTGCCCATCCATCCTACAGACACTCATTTGGGCCAACCACACATCCCATGAAAGAGATCCACCTTGGTCGGCCCAACACCCCTTGGTCAGTTCCACCCTTCCGATCACACCATCCTCTAGAAGGATTGAGCGGCTCCTTCCGTAACTGATCGTGTCAACCACATGCAATACTATAGAAGCAGTCTCCCCATCTACCATGTGTCTCTTAGATTCCACGTCTAACCGTAGGATAGTGACATCGTGACTGCCTGGACCTAACCGTGGTTACTAAGCTGCACCAAGGGGTTGATGGTTATTTGACCTAAGTTCAACTATGGTTAAGTTAACCTTTATGGGATCCACCATGGTGACTTGGATAGGGACCGGTGCCCATGACACTCACATCCAGATTAGCAAGAAAAGCGACACAACAACCAATGGGCAACAAGATTGACCAGGTATATAAATGGGATGAAATCGGAGGTAAGACATTGAGAACACTTTGAGCTTTGTACTTTTCTTGTTCCTCCATTATATTACGCATGGGCTTTGGCATCAGAGGTCCCTTCCTGGAGCCAACACTCTAGGCTAGTTTGTTAGTTTTATTATAGGCCTTCACAGAGTGGGAATCTATAGTATCAGATTGGCGTCGTTTGTGGGAATAGAACGAGAAGCCATTAGAATTCCTCTAAGTTGTAGAAATTCCAAAGAGAATGAAAACTTACTTGAAAAAAAGCCCCAAATCACCATCCTGACTAGCCACCTCAAGGGGACATCTAAGGAGTTGTAGAGAAGGGAGGACGAGATTCAACTATGGAGAATGAACAACAGTTGGTGAAGGTCCTGTTGGTGTACGATGTCTTGTATTCCTGTAGAGTTTAATCTAGGGAGTACTGGTGCAGCAACTCAATAGGCAGGACGGCGGTCCCGCTAGCTGGTTAGCGGGCCGTGGGGTTGCAAGAGGGGTAGGAGGCACCCTGCATAGCAGGGGGTGTAGGGGGGCGCAGCCCTCCACTCTAATTTTTTATTTGAGGGCAATTGTGTACTTTTTGGATTAGAGTTTTTTGCTATATATTTGTAGCGAGGGTTTCTTTCTCTGTAATGCAAGCAATACTGAGAGGTGTGAAGGACGAGCGTTGTAACCCTATTCTCTATTGATAGTGAAACAGGATCTCATCTCACCGGGAATGTAGGCAATCTTGCTGAAGCTCATAAATCTATGTGCATTGCTTGTTTTTGTTTTTCCATTATCTTCTACATCGTTTTAGGGTTGCGTTTCTACAGGCCCTCCATCTAAACTTCACCAACCAGCTCCAATGGTCACTCTAGAGCAGTTCCACGCACTTCAATAGAAGTTGCAGTTCGACACTTGGCTCATACAGGATGTCTTGAGGAATCTTTGCAAAGCCCCTCCACCTGGGGATCCAAGCAACACCACAGTACGTTGCAAACCCCTACAAGGTGGTTCCCAATGGATCTGATTCCATTCAAGGCGGATCCAGAAGACATAGCCGGATGGGTTTGCCACCAAAAAGGGAGAATAGACGTTCACCGATGAGGGAGAAATAAATGCTTGCCACCACCCTAACAGAGAAATGGAGCTACTGCACTACAGGAGGTACATATTGAGCCTAGAGGAAGATTGTTAACCCGAAGGAGGACGACATTGACCTTAAGCTCAGGGAAATGCAAGCAAGGATGAGACATTTTTGTTGGAATTCATGGGTGAATGTTATTCATGGTTTGCATCTTGAGTGAACCCCCAGGTGGTCTCTCTCTTGCCCGGAGATTTACATTAGTATCTGTGTTTGGCTCTGAGTAAGGGTAGTGTAGCATTCATACTCCTTATTTGGGTCCATTCGGCCGTCATTCTTTGCTATCTTTAGTCCCTTCATACTGTTGGAACATCAATGTCTTGAATCCCTCTGGGAGTGGCATCTTCATGATCTCATCAGAGAGTGGGGACTCACTAAACGTATCTATCTCCTCTAAGTCTTCCTTAACACCTAGGCTCTGTCCATCCTTGCTTGCATTTCCCTGAGCTTAAGGTCAATGTCGTCCTCCTTCGGGTTAACTGTCACACCCCGTTCACACAGAACCGGACCGGTGTCCGGGTTAACACCGGTTAACCCAAACCTACCAGGATCATCTGATACAGTATCCAACCACAGCATACACACAACTAAGAAAGTGATCATCAGTTCAGCGGAAGGCTTAAATTTACCTGTAAATATTTCTATTATACTTGATACCCAAATTGTAATACATAGTTAAGTACATGTGGGCCCGCAGACATGATATTTACACAAAAGAATACAATTTACATATCAAGTACACAAAAGGGATCATAAAAAATACAAAGGGTGCAGCTCAGCTCGGTATCAAAAGTAGAGCTCAGATTGGCATCAAAGGTAAAGCTCAGCTCGGTATCAAAAGGTAGAGCTCAGCTCGGTATCAGAAGAAGAGCTCAGCTCGGTATCAACAGTTAAGCTCAGCTTGGCATCAGAGCTGCGGTCCCGTAGCACAGCCCTCGCACGAACAATCCGTGTCGTGCTCTAATTCCTCGGGGACCCATCAATCCTCTTCAGGAAGACCCGTGCTCTTTAGGTTGATGATTTGCAAAATCATCAAAAAGAGGTGCACACGTGGGATGAATTCACTAGCCCAGTAAGTGAAAAGGACCACACAGCAGTCCACACAACAAATCACAACCATATGCACTATATGCTATGCAATTTATTTTAATCACTTTCACCTAATCAACATTACTAAGTCTTTGGTTTAGTGCTACTACAACCACAGTGCGTGTATACTCCGGGTACGAGCCGTGAACTCCATCCCGCGATACGCCCATAGGGCTGTCGGAGAAGGCCCACCGTGAGTACTCTAAAAAGTAAAACATGCCGACCACTGGCTCTCAATATAAAGTAAATGATAGAAATTAAAGGTGCTGACTCTAGCAATTTAAAAGCAGTACGATTGGCCCTCTTGAATATACCACCGGGGTTGTCGACTGTCTTAATGACCAGCCGGGCGTATGTCTAACCTCCATAGTGACCTGACAACTGCGACCACTACTTCCCCCCAAATGGTAGCCCAACACCTTAACCCCTGTTGGGAAGGGTCGTAGCACGGGAAGGTGATAATCTTACACCGCATGCTCCTATATGACATAGTACGATTGTATTGTGCCTCTGCGTCCCATTCCACGGGCCACCAATGCACTCGTTTCCAAGCCGACTACGGCATCTAGTCTATTAATGCATTATGCATAATGATGTCAACATTTATCTCATAAGCACATCATCATTTAACATTGAGAAAATAATCACAACACACATGACATAAAATAATGTGAGGATGGCTAAGCTACATATAATTTGCATGATGACATAGCTAATCTAGATACAATGGAATGATACACAACAAGCCTTAAAATAAGGCCAAACGTCCTCTCCCCACTTACCTGTAGTGTACAAGGACTCACGCTCGGTACGAGTGAGATCCGGTGCGAGAAGCGTACGTGTTGGTGAACCTAACATAAGTGAATGGGATTAGCATTTCACCATTTTAGGATCAAAATTAACACGATCAAATGACAAAATCATGTTTAGAATCCTAAAAGAAGGTCGCACGTCCGTTTTGAGTCCATTCGGAAGTAAAAATCACGTTGGGAGCCTCTCGGGTGGGTCGGACAGCCCACCTGTTATGACCCACTAGTCAGACCCACCGATCATGACTGACGGGTAAGTCGGCCCGTCGGTTGGCCCGCCGGTTGGGCCCGAGGGTCCTGCTATGACCAACGGGCAGATTGGCCCACCGGTTGGGCCCATCGGTTGGCCCCGAGGGTCTGCCCTCTCAGGCGGGTGCCCTCAGGCGGGCCATTTGGCCCACCGGTCTTGGCGGGAAAATGCCATTTTTACCTGAAACCTTCCCCAACCTTTGAGGAATCAAATGGGGCTCTTCCCAACCCATTCTCCATACATTCAAGGTCTCATAAGATGGTTCTAACCTAGATCTAGGTTAGATTTAAGGAATGGAGAGCCATCTTACCTTCTTTGCTCAAGAACTCCTTCAAAACCTCAAAATCACTTCAAATCACCAATGCTTTTGCCAACCTTGTAAACACTTCTTCAAATCCTTCAAAATCAACACATAGATCATCTATTAAACCTTAGATTCATCATCTCAAGGGGGATTTACAAGACCTCAAAAAACTCTACCCAAATCAAGGGTTTTACTTGGGTATGGTGAAAGTTTAAGGAACCTAGCCTTTGCTCACCTCTAAACGTAGATCTCGTATTAGAGATCACTCTTCCGGCGTCGGAATGGGAAGATCAAACCTTGGCGCCGCTGAAATCCATTTCTTCTTCTTCTTCCTTCTCTTTTCCTCTTCTTTCCCTTTTTTTTCTCTCTCCTCTTTACTCTTCTCACCAAACGTCCGAGTGTCATAAATGAGAAAAAGAAAAAAAAAGGAAAACATAAAGATAGCTATTTATACCTTTTAAAACATCTTGTAACCTCATGGGTGGGTCACTCAGGCGGGCGGATGCGCCCACCTGTGACCGCCCACCTGAGGGCCAAAACTTGGCCAACAAGTGGGATTTTGACCGAGTTCGACTCTCGGCACGAATCTCACTCTTGGCATAAGATGTAATATACGTATGCACCTCAAGATTTGGCTACATACCTGTTTTATCCGTACATGGCCTTATGATATATGTATGTACACTGCTTGGGTACACCCGTCTCCTCTGGCACTGACTCGGACTTGTCTGGCCAGCCAGTGTTCAAGGTCACCCTTGCCATCATGGTCCACAAGGATCCCACCTTAACCCTCTTCGGTTCGAGTCCTGCATGATTAAACTGGGTCAACCGTGTAATCAGACCGGGTTTAAGAAGTAGGGTATTACATTAACAATCTTCCGCGTAGGCTCAATATGTACATCCTGTAGTGCAGCAGCTCCATTTCTCTGTTAGGGTGGTGGCAAGCATTTATTTCTCCCTCATCGGTGAACGTCTATTCTCCCTTTTTGGTGGCAAACTCGTCCGGTCTCTTGTACATCACATTCAACTGAGGGGAAAATTATCAGATGACACCAAACAGGTAATGACCGATGCATCACTACCCCACTGGTCGAGTTCTACGTACAAACAAGGATCCCCAAGACATGGGAGGGGTTATATATTTATAGTTGGGAGGCTCCTTAGTCACCAAGGAAGGCATAGAATTGCTTCTATATGAGGGTGAGATCTCCTTTCTTGCTTAGAGAGAGATTTGAATTTATTTATGGGAAGTTTATATTCCTAAGAGATTTGAGCACTTAACACATTTTCACATGTGTTGCTAGAGTAATCTGGGTGTTCTAAGATCATAGTGTGTGTCTCTAGGTTCATTCCTTAGGTGTCAAGGGTATGAGATTTGATCAAGATTTGGTAGAAGATCTAGAAATTCCTCGTAAAATCACAGAACGACAGAATTGGCATTCTAGCTGACATAGTTGGGATTTGGCCAACATCGGCCTGTGCGCAGGTAGTGTCAGCCAATGAATACGGCATTGGCTCTAAGTCAACAAAATCTGACTCGAGTTGACTTTGGAGTTTTAGTCTAATTGAGTTTTTGACTTAATTTAGGATCAGTCTATGGTCTGTTTGGTGGTCTTGGTCAATTTTATGTATGTCAAAGCCATTATCCATTTTTTCTAAAAGTTTTATTTCATTTTAACCATCTAATGCCATAATGGAAGCAAAAATACACTACTTAGGGTGAAGATAAAACCTTGACATGTTGCCTCATAGTTCCGTAAAGAAAAAAAAAAAGCCTCATAAGACATTAAAAACAAATATACACTTGACAAACTATATCTATAGTAGACCCGCAGACACTCCCTTCATAAGTACTATTGTAGCCAAACATAATGCCCTGAGACTCCCTATTTTTACCTATTATGCCACATACTTAGAAACACACTCATGTAATATTCTAGATATATCCTTGATATCCAGCAACAGAGAAAAAGATCCTGTAGTCATTATTGGAATTTGCTTATTTGTAGCCAATGTACTAGCTGTCTTCAATTTGTCTTTGTACTTTCAGTTGTCAACCTTCTCAACGTCCATGGAGATAGCCCTAGCCATAAAAAAAAATATTAATAAAAGATAAAAAAAAGTAAAAAAATTAAAATAAAAATCGAGTTTTTTCATATTATGAGATGATAAGAAACATTACTTTTTTTATGTCGCTAAGCCTAGTTATGTGGACCTCATTTACCTTTGTGAAGAGATAAAGTTCTCTATGCAGACCGCTGAATACTCTTTCCTCTGGATTGGGCATAGAGACCAAGGTGACCATATGTTAATCATACGTTAATGAAACAAAGTGGGAGTTTTCTTGTTCATAAATATTATTTTCAAAGAGTTAATCAAGGAAAACACCCTTGTTCAGAGGAGCTCAGATCCTCAAGAATGCATGTTGTGGGGATGGTCTCCTGTACATCACATTCAACTGAGGGGAAAATTATCAGATGGGTAACTTTGTCAATTCTACCTTCTGAAAATCATTGATCAAAATACCCTTTGATTAATTTTACTCATTCATCAGCATCCAATGGTAATATCTAAACGGATTTTCCAAAAAAATTTCTGAACTAAAAAGACTGCAATGATTCACTAATGTCTCATTTAATTGCAATTGGTATCCAAATCAATAAGAGTAGCATACTTTACTCACATAGAAGAAAAAATTTCAGCTTCATTAAAAGTACAAAAAACTCCAAATTTCTAAGGAATGATGACTTACCACTGTTAACAGCCCTTATTATAGTTCATCTTCCCAGCTGAGTGCCGCCTCCAAGATAAATGTCCCTGATTAGATGTAGCTCTTTGACCACATCATTTATGTCCATCCGATCACATGGTGATTCAACTGAGCAGGCAACTCCAATTCTAATAACCGAACTAAGGCACTCTTGCACTCTATCCTTCATGCATCTTCGACTTCTAGTGATTTTGGTCACAGTTGTTGCCGCCTCTTTTTCATCTTCTTCCATAGAGAGAAGTGATGGGTCGATGACATCCATCACTCCATTATGCAAAGCCATCTCAGCCCAGTAGTGAAGATTAAAATCATCTATGAACAATTCATGAGTGGGCCGCTTCCCTGTGAACATCTCTAACAAGAGAATCCCATAACTATAGATATCACCCTGCATCGAAACATCAACACCTGCACCATATTCTATAATTTATGCATCTTAGGTTAGTACTTGTATAACTATTGAGAACTGGAGCAAAGTCTACTGATCTCATCAATTGGAAGAATAACATGACATGGAAGATAACTAGTGAGAATAGGGGCAAAGTCTATTGGTCTTAACTGGAAGAATAACATAAGATGAAATGGATCTCAAGAAAATGTTAGGATATCTTTAAATTTGTTCCTGTAGTGCTTATACGAGGAACATAATCCCCCCAAACATCTTTAGTTTTATAAATCCAATATATCATCTGATGGCATGATATCCAACTAATTTGATTTAATGACTTTAATGGGGCATGTGGCCGGCCACAATAATATATGTACGGGAAAAACTACAAACAACTACCCAAACTAAATATATAATTCTTCAGAAAACCACAATATCTTATGGCATTCAAGTAATGATTTGACTACAGTATGGAAACATGCAGTTAAAACTTTGATGTATAAATAATGAAACTTAAAATATCATCTAAGCATGCATACATACCATTTTAGCATTTTTTTATTATTACTTTTCAACTGTTTGAGATGTTAAACTTACTTTTCTTTAGAAAGGGGCTAGAGATCTCACAAAATGTATATGAAAATAGTAATTATACCTTAAGGTTTTTACAGTGGAATAAGTGAGAAAAATATTTGATTAATTGTACTAAGGTAAGCCCAATCACAACAAGAGAAAAATTATACTAGATCAATAAAAGAGGTACATTACCTGGTGCAATATATCCTATAGATCCTTTTATTCCAACCGAGCTTGTGTGATTTTGACATCTACTTGTGACTTTTGAGAGAATTCTTGATATCCCAAAATCACCCAAATGTGCAGTCAAATCGCCATCTAGAAGAATATTGCTTGGCTTTAGATCACAATGAATAATCCGTATATGACAATGGTGGTGAAGATAATCCAGTGCTGTTGCCATATCAATGGCAACATTCAATCTTTGAACAAGGCTTAAATGCCTTTGTTCATCTTGTATGTCATTTTCATGTTGATGTAACCATCTCTCCAAATTTCCACCGGGCATGAAGTCATATACTAAAGCCTTAAAATCATTGCCTTCAAAATCTATACTCGAGCAAGATGTTAAGATTTTTACAAGATTACGATGCCGGATGTTTCTAAGGGATTCACATTCAACCATAAAACTCTTGGAAGCACCTTTTTGTCTAATGTTGAGTACCTTTACTGCAACAATAGTTTTCCCATCATTGAGAACTCCTTTGTAAACAGAACCAAAACTTCCCACTCCAATCAAATTTGCAGAAGAAAATCCATCAGTAGCTTTAAGAAGTTGGGCATAAGAAATCTTAAAATGATGACCCTCTATGAAAAATAAAGTGGATTCTTTCTTTTGTCTTCTTATCCGGTAGATAATAAAAACAAATGTTATAAAAATAAAACATAGAGAGCCCCCACAACCACATATGATGGCTATTTGCTTGAAAGCATGATGTCTGCCATCTTCTTTTGACTTTTGAGTTTGGCATGCTGGTAAATGAAGTTCTGGTATACCTCCACAAAGCTTATTGTTTCCAATGACTGAAACTGCACTCAAATTTCTAAAGACTCCATCTGTTGATACCTCACCCTCCAAATGATTAAATGACAAGTTTAAGTTTTGTAAGAACTTAAATGTACCCAAATATTTTGGGATATAGCCAGAGAAGTTGTTGTGTGAAAGATCTAAATCTTGAAGGCCTCTTAGAGAACTCAAAGTCGATGGTATAGATCCTTGAAATAAGTTACGCTCCATAAAAAGGTGTTCTAGGCTTGTACAAGCACCAAGGGTTCTTGGAATTTCTCCAAACAAGTTGTTCTCAGAAACATCTAGTACTCCAAGATTTTTCAGTCGACCCACTTCCAAAGGTAGAGAACCAAAGAAGGAATTTCTACTCAAGTTTAGTTCTATCAACGTGGAAAGATCAAATATCTCTCTGGGGATGACACTATCAAAACTATTACCAGATAGGGCCAAGCGTAACATATATTTGCATTGTCCAAGACTTGAAGGTATTTTTCCTTGCAAGCGATTATCTCTTAAATAGAGCTCAATTAATAGTGTCAAGTTTCCAAGAGAAGGAGGGATTGACCCTGTGAATCTATTCCCATCTAAATAGAGTCCATTTAGCATTTGAAGTCTCCCAATTGAAGTTGGAATGCTTCCTTGTAGTAAATTTTCAGATAGGTCCAAGGATTGTAAGTTTGCAAGGTTCTCCATCCCCACTGGGATTTCTCCAGATATTTTATTTTCTCCCAGTGAGAGGTCTATCAGTTGGGTCGATAAGTTTGCTATGGAGTTGGGGAGCATACCACCAAACCGATTATCATTAAGTTCAAAAACTGTTAAATGACTACAATTGGTCAATGTGTTGACAAAATTCAGGTCATCGACCTCTCCACTTCCCAAATGATTTGTGGCCAATACAATCATACTGATTTTTGATAGGCCTCTAAAATTAATAGCCACTTTCCCAACAAAACTGTTTCCGCATATGTTAAGTTGTTCAAGTTTTGACAAATTGGACAAAGAAATTGGAATTGGTCCATGAAACTGGTTTAATGCAACTGAAAGTTCAAATAGATTAGGAAGGGTGAAGCCTAAATTTGGTGGAAGAATCCCTTGAAGTTGATTAGCTTCGACTTCCAAAACAGCGAGTGAAGAAAGATTATATATACTGGGAGGGATAGTACCAGACAACTTATTAGCACCAAGCCCGAAAAACATTAATCTTGTCATTTGCCCGAAGAAAACTGGAATACTTCCACTAATTCGATTGTATTCTGCAGAAATGACGTAAAGGGCTGAAAGATTCCCTAAGGAAGGTGGGATCTGACCCGTCAATCTGTTCATATGGAATGAAAGGATTTGAAGGTTAGACAAGCTGCCAAGTTCTACTGGAATTTTCCCCACAATATTGTTGTAACCTAAACGGAGTTCTATAAGGTTGGAGCAACGTGATATGTTGGATGGAATTTCCCCTTCAAACGAATTGTTGAATATGAATAAATAGCGAAGCCTGAAGAGAAAGCTTACTTCACGAGGGATTTCACCATGGAAGCTATTGTTTCCGAGCGAAATCTTTCGAAGGAAACTGAGGTTACCTATTTCTGGAGCCAAGGATCCCACCAATCCACTGGACATTAAATGCAAGGCTCTGACCCTGTTTGGATGTTGGTGACCGCCACATATAACACCTGGCCACTCACAATAGGGGACAGAGTCATTCCAAGAGCTCACAACATGAGAAGGATCATTGATTATACGAGCCTTGATGGCCAATAAGGCTAGCTGATCTGCTCCATCTGCCATGCTGATGCTGCTGCTGCACCAGAGAAGAATAAGAAGGATGGCATTAATATTAATAGTGCAAATGGGAAAAAGCAGAAAAAAGCTAAAACCCATCAAATATTGCAGTTGTCTGGGCTATATGGACTGAAAATTTGGATGTGCAAAGGAATTAGGAGTAGTAGGAGGAGGCAGATCTCAGGAAGAGGAGTTGGGTTTATGAACAGATGAGGGATGCAATTTATATATACTCGTTAATTGCAACTATTGAGAAGACAAACCCGCGTTCTGAGCATATGATCATGAGAATATCCTTAAGAGTAAGGACAA
Source organism: Macadamia integrifolia (assembly GCF_013358625.1). Lineage (NCBI taxonomy): Eukaryota > Viridiplantae > Streptophyta > Magnoliopsida > Proteales > Proteaceae > Macadamia > Macadamia integrifolia. Next base: position 114,830 of record NW_024868236.1, on the reverse strand, counting down.
GATCTCTACTCTCTGGTCTATACTTTATGTCTAATACCGTGACAACAACGGTATGCCATGAGAAAAACAGTCAATCCCACTACTTCCATCATCATACTATGAAGGAAACAAATTGAGGTTCTTATAGTATCTAAATCCTCAATAGGTCATATTCTCTCTCTCTCTCTCTCTCTCTCTGTGTTTATATTGTCATCTACTTAAGTGGAGCATACTCAAAACTCAAATGGATTGCCACTGTTGACTAGTGGATGTGGAATTTAATGTATATGGATGACTTGTAGAAGGAAGATGGATGACTTGTAATTGGTCAAAAATGTTATGATGCTTGAAATAAAAACCCATTACTTTTTAATTCAAAAATACATTATTAATTGCTCTTACTGCGACTGAGAAGAGCTTATGAATTCTTGAACTATTTAGTTTACTAAAAATCATTTCTGAAAAACTAAGACTCCTACTTCCTTTGATTCAATTTGGGGGTGGGGGGGGGGGGAGGTGATGGATGTATTCACTTGAGCAGTTAAGATCCAAAAAGTTATACCAGAAGAACTAAAAAAAAAAAAAAAAACCAACAAAACCAAAAAAATTAGAAATTTTGGTATAGCATAACACTCTGTCAGTAATTGCTAGAACACCTCGGAATGACTGGACCTTGGTCTTCTTGGAAAGATAGCGGACATAAAAGTCAATTCAGTCTGTGGACTTGTACCGTGACAACAATAGTCAGTTCTGCTTCTTGATGACCCACTTCCATTAGTCTACTACAAAGGAAGCGAAATGAGACTAAACATCTATGCATCTATGCAAATGAAAGTCCTTAAGAAGAGGGAGGGTTATCACCATATGAAATAACGCAACATTTTACCAAAA